>NW_028187155.1:1559837-1561399 GCF_003343005.1 Rhea americana | reverse complement strand
AAACCTCCTGCAACTGGGACGCAGAGGCCGCCAGCGCGTGTCATCCCCTCACCCCCCTCCCATCTCCCTCCCGCAGCCCCGGGGACCCTCGGCTGGCGCCCCAAAGCCCCCGCAGGCGCCGCGGTGGCTCTTCGGGGCGCGGAGGCGAGCGGGCTGCAGGCGCCGCACCGGGGGCCGGGAGGCTGCGGCCGGGCCGCCGGTTACRTAGCGGCGAGGAAGAGAATGTATTAAAGTGCAAGGAGAAAGGCACAAAACCCCAGGAAGGGTCGAAGGGCGAGAGCACGCACGGCGAGCTCCTGGCCCAGCGGGGATGCCTGCAGCTGATTTATAAGTCCCGGTAAACAGGGGGGTTATAATGGAAACTCTGATGCAAGCCCGCGTTTGGCAGCGGCAAGACGTAACGACAATCTCCTCTGTAAAAGCGCTACTTATCCAGAAGTCRTGATCAACCCTGGATCTCTGCAAAAATCCAGCAACAGCCCCTCTACCTCCTCCCTAACTTTTTGCAAACATTGCATTCAACCAGTCACACAATCCAGCTAAAACGAAAGTGTCAGGCTGCAGAAAAACAGAAAGGACAGAAAGGATCTCCCCCCCCCCCTTTAATTTCATTGCTGTAAAAAACAAATTCCCGGAGGGTAGTTTATATTATTTKGTCCATTTTTCATTCGTTTACAAGCTAGCCGCTTTGCAAGCGCCTACAGAGGTGCCTTCCTGGTGCCCAGATCGTAGAGCCGACCGGATCAAGCCACATTCACGGACTTGGAATTACATATTGCTTTTTAACTAGAGGAAAGACATCTTTCAAGCGTATCTGTACATCTCAAGTGTCTCGGTAGCAGCATTTCTATTTYGCCACCGGGCTATTTTTAAGGTTAAGATGAGTGGCATTAGAACAGCTTTCTTCCTAATTTTTTCCTGCTTTAAAGCAGGTTCTGAGCATTTCCTTTCAAGAACTCTGTTGTGAAACAAAAACAAAAGCAGCATAAAGCATACAGTTACTTGGCGTTAAGGCTGCACATTTCATGGGCCGCGCGCGTAACTGAATCAGTAGCTCTGAGCAATTGTATTAGCTGGAGCGAGGGCACTGTGACCTGTGGTGGTTATTCTCGTAAACAAATTTCTATTAATTGCAATGGCCCAGGAATACCATCACAAACCGAGAGCACGCCCTCCCGCTCCTTTCTGCTACACCAAAGCGGCCACCGGGCATTCACAACGCCCTGGAGCCGAAAAACTGTCAGGGAAAAATATTAGACTTCAAAGCGGCTGATACATCTATGAGACAAACGCACTGCAAGTGGGCCCGAGTAGACGCACAGTCAAAATAAATACGCAATGCTCGGAAGTGCAGATGTACAAATCTCGACAGATCTGCATATAGGGTGACAAATTTACATAGAGGGCTAGAATAACGCGCTCGTAAGCTCCCTTCTCCCTCCACCCCCCCCCCACCCGCAAGTCTATCTGTAACACGGATTGGAAAATCTTTGCATTTTCACYGTTGCCCAAAACCTCCTCCAACGGCTAAAGCAGGCCTCCACAGCTCCCTCCCAGAGCTC
>NW_028187155.1:1495906-1556908 GCF_003343005.1 Rhea americana | reverse complement strand
GCTTGTTTAGAGAAATCCGCGGCGGCCTCTCAGATGTGCCTAAAAAGCCGCCTTTGACCCCTGTTGCATTTCCAAGGAAGAGGCAAATCTGGATGTAAAAGCATAAGTCAAACAACAGAAAGCGACCCTGACTCGGTTAGCTTTTTCCACTGAGTCGAGGAGGTGCAGGATGGGTGCTGAGCGAGCCTGTGGCAGGCGCCCGAGCCCCAGCGATCGGCAGCGCCGTGGTCTGACGTCCGTCCGGGGCCGAATCCGTGTCGGCGCTGCTGGAAGGGGCAGCAGGGCTGGGGTGCAGGATCAGGCTCGCTGTCGATCCTTGGATGCGTGTTGATTGCTGTCGTGGTGTTTTAAAAATTACTATTTGCGGTGTTGTTCCAAAGGCTTACGGGATATGTGCTTTAAGAATAAATGCAGGCTTCCTCGTAGCAATCCTTAGAGGTGGGGGAGGATTCAGTTCAGAAATTGCTTTGAAAATATTTTAAGACAGATCTCTTTCTATTTCTTCCTTTCTGTTTCTCTCTGTGTCTGTGCAAACACAGATATAACTTGAGATTCTGTTATTTTCTTTTAATGAAGGGATTGCTGGCTTAAGAATTTATATCACAAATGGCAATTTTTGCCCCATGAAACAAATCATCAATCCATTAAAATATTCAAAGGCTGTCTAGCAGTTTTCCAGAAGAATGGATTATTACGTCGTTCCAGTAAGAAAAGACTTCATCTCTGAGTGTTCAATTTTGACTAGYAAAACAGATCAAAGATCTCTTGGGATGCATTTCAATTCCAATTTCCAGTCCCCCTCAGTTCTGACTGTCTGAGTCAATATTCAGAGAGGAAGTGGAATTTAACTGGTTAGTTATTATTGCAAAGGAAGAAGTCGGAATGAGAAGTGATTCTTACAAATCCCACCAAAAAAAAAAAAATCTGTCAGAAGTATTTATGATACTTCAGACATCCCTGTTCACAGCACTGGGAGGACTTAAGTCTACTGTCTGATGAAGCTAAAATAAACCTAGCAGAAACATTAAGTTTTGAAAAACAAGGCTAGAAAAGCTCATAAAAATAATGTTGCTCAGACACATTTTAAGAGAAACAGAATTACATCGACAAAATTATATGTTTTCCAGGTTTGGTTGGGGTGTTTTATTTTCCAAGGGGAAAAATTGCTCCTGCAGCAAAGCTAACTGGTGCCATCTAGTGTTACATGTTTTCCTCCTTCTCTGGCCGGGGCAGTGGCTGAGCTAGGAGGCTTGGGAAAGCGGGAACATGTTTATTAACATGCTTATAAAAAAGAAAAATGCTTGCTAGCCAAGAGGAAGGTAACAAAGAAACTCTGGATGCTGCTGAACTTACTTAAGGAGCCTAATTGGAAACAACCGAGCACTTATTAAAGTCACTGGCATTTCCATATGGAGTTCTCTCTGGGTCTTGTCATGAAATCACATGTGAAAATCTTTCCAAGTTGTGGTGTTAATCTACCCTTGACTGTCTGCCTGATCTAGGAGGTATTGTAGAGCTTTTTTTCCCTCTCCTCCCCCCTTCCAGCTATGAGGGCAGCAGCCTAATAATAAGATTGGGTTTTCTTGTTTGTTTGGGGTTTTTTTGTTCTTGTTATGTTTTTTTTCTTAGGAAATACATTAACATTGTCTTCAAAGCCCTGTTATAAATGCACATGGTAAAACTTAGTGAGAAAATGCTGTTTTGGACGCAGGGATTAGTGTCTTTTTTTTTTTCTTATGCCATATTGAAAAAAAGGAAAAATYGTGCTCCATATGGTATAGATGAGTAAAACAAAGCTCTAACCAGTATGTGGACTTGTCATGGTGCAATTTATGTACCTCTTTTTATTTCTGTCACTGTGGTCAACTGGACCATTTCACACAGTTTTAGTTCGTGGGCTGTAATGTTTGGGCTCCAGACTCCGCATGAAGAACATCTACTTGTTCAGCTGGAGCCTGAAGTGTTGTTTTCAAGTTTCTGAAAGTTTGTRAAATCTAAATTTGGTGAAAAGTTGACTGCATGTCCGTAACCCCTCATTCCGTTTTATCGTAGTGTGAGTCTATAAACGGGAGTCATGTATACTGAGTGCCTGTATACTTTTCTAGATCTATTTTTAAACCATTCTTCTATTTGGCAAGAAGTGGCACTTGGTTTCCATGTTTACAGCAGGCTTTGGTGAACCTCAGGAGTTGGCAGTTTGGTTAAATGAGTATCCAAAAGTTATCTGCTGACCAGTAAACTTCTTGAGACTGCAAATTTAGAGTGCAAATGTAGTCCTCCCTCCATTTTTTTGTTTAATTTAAAATCCATGCGAAATCTTGCATGTATTCAGTTGCAGCAGGACACCGAAAGTCAAGAATTTCTCCTCKGTCAGGGAGCATGTTGCCTTCAGGGCTGCGTAACTCTCTGGCAAGCTCAGCGGAGCTTTGCACCTAGGACACAGAAAGCTAAGAGAGTTGGAGAGGAGAGAAACTTCTGGGCTGTTTTATTTCTCTCCTCTTCCWCCAGGCTGTTTGGCCTTGGAGTTACCCCTCTCCTCGGACGCATGAGGAGCATGTCCTGTACAGCAAGGAGAGCTTGGGACAAGTGTGCTGCAGTATCATGGGTCCTGAAGAACATATCTTGTGTTGGACATGGCAATCTCTGAAACAGATCTCCTTAAACCTGTTTGTTAAACTTAGTGTGTGGTGGGGTTGAAGGGATACTGTCTTGCAGACCTCAAGCAGTATATGTGTCCCTGCCTTGTGGGTCCTRTGCCACATCCAGGCTGGATGCCCAAATGGCTCCTTGCTGCCAAAATGAGCTGTTGCCAATCTTGGCCCCAGGAGTGAAGACAAGAGGGGAGAGGGTGTACTGGCTCATGAGTTATGGCCCTGGCRCAGGGGAGGGATGTTTGGACATAGCTCGGCCGTGCTGGGTCCCAGATCCCACAGCAGGGAGCTGCAGAGGACCAAGGCTGTGCTCTGTCATCGAGGCAGTGCCTCAGCACAGGGCTTGGCATGGGCAGAGCACTGCCTTGGTCTCCTGCTCTCTTGAGTAGCTCCCTTGACCTTAAATGCGAGGGGATTCCTGCCATCATTTGAAAAAATTAATGTGCTGAATTGTTTGGGGTCGTTKGAAGTGCTGAAGAAGGTTTGACTCCTTGCTTCTCCAGGACGCTCGCTGGCTCTGCCTTGTAGTCGGATCTTGGCTATGTAAAGGGCAGGGGGAACCCTCTCGGTGGAAAACAGTGGAGACGTTTTTAGTATTCCCCCCTCCCTCCCCGGCATTTTCTTTTGCAAAGACCAAAACAACTTGAGCTGGGCCCTCTTTCAAGGGCAATCCTTTTAAATCCTCTTTTGAAGTACAAACCCTGAAGTTCCCTGCAGCGCTCGAGAAAATATGCCGTTTTCCTGGTTCCAAGTGCTGATAATAAACCCGTCCAGATAATGTATTGCATTTCCTAGAAACATTTGTTTGCTGGCAGGAAATTGGATCAGATTGAAAGTTAGCAGAGACCGCTCGATACAGTGAGTGCAATCCGCTCACGGAAGGGTACGATGGAAAAAACTACAGAGCTCGCGCTGGCGATGCTGCTTTTGATCTGTGCTGCTGGTGTGTGCTAGGGCTCCTCTCGGGCTCACCCTTCTTCAACTATTATTAACCAAGCCACGTTTTGGCCTAGACGCCAAACAGAAGCTGCTAAATTAATAAAATTGTGCTCTGACAGCTAAAGAATGTTTAGTGCTCCCTGACTGCATGACACCGGGAAATCAGAGCTGGGCACTCGCCCAACCCCAGTGCAGAGCATCTTATTCCCCGTGGCTTGAAGGACCCATGGCTGTGYCTCAGGGTTCCCCCTTCCCTGCCTCTAGTCCCTGTGTGGGAGCACCCAGGTGTCCCTTGATGAGATGGAGTAGTRCTGGTAGAGGTGTCCCCATGGGCAGCTGGTGGTTCATGCTGTGCTGGTGCCCTGCAGCAGGGCAGGAACGAGGGAGCAGGGGCAGAACGGTGCTTCCCCTGGGCGGGCAGTTTCGGAGCGCTGTGTGGGATGGAGCTATGCGGAAGAGAGACTTCAGCTGGCCCATCGGCACCATGGGCTTCGGAGCACCGCAGGATGGCAGGGTAGGAGAGTGGGGCACTGAGGGGTAGTTGTGGCCCTCTGCCTGACTAGGTGTGATAAAGGGGTGACGAGAGGGTTTCCTCCATGCAAAGAGGGTAGAGGAGCAAGAGTATCTCACCTTGCATGGTGCTGTGGGGGGGTTCCCTATGCACTAGGGGATGATAGATGGAAAGGGATTTGCTATAAATAGGGGAGAGGATGGATTTTGGGGGGGTTACCAGGGTTTCTCCCTTGCACGAGGGAAACTGGGGAGGCCTCCTTTCGCATGGGCGGAGTGGAGCTGAGCAGGGCTTTCCCCCACGCGTAGAAAGCACCAGCTATGGTGCTCCCTTCCTGCGCCTGCCAAGCCGGCCACCGCGGCAGGGCAGTGCTGGCCCTGGGCTCCCTTCCAGGAATGGGCTTTCTCGGGGAGGTGCCGACAGGGAAGGACTATTCTGTGAACCGCCAGAGCAGACCCGCAGCCTTCCTGGAAGGCAGTGGCGGTAATAGTCCCATGCTACGCCCCCCCTGAAATGGGCCACGCTCCCAGCCCAGACCTTCCTCTCTGGGCACAGCAAGCCCTGGCGTGCACTGCTGTGCAGCACCAAATGCCGCGGGCTGGCCTGCACCTGCAAGGTACTGAGCAGGAAAACTGGGGGGGGGGGAGAAGAGGGACGACCTTGGGGTGATGTTCTAGCCCCAGCCGAATCTCAGGGTGCCTTATGGGCTTTGGCAGGGGAAGTGGAGAAGGCCCTGCTCGGCCACAGCGGTCGTTTCTGCCCCTCGTGCTTGTCCCCTTCTCTGCTGGTCCCTGGGTCTTTGTATCGTCCCATGCTCGGGGTGCGACGATGGTCCTGCACGGAGGCTGGGAACGGCAGGGTTAACCCAGCTCGGCACGGCGAGGGGAAGGAAGGTCTCTCTCCCTCTGCGCGCCCACATCCTGCAGCCGGGAGCGCTTGGGATGCACCTGCCCGGCTCCCCGGTCCGTGGGCGGCGCAGGGGGCTGGGCAGCTCCTGCAGCAGCAGCGGCGGCACTGGGAAGAGATGATTTTGGAGGGTAAGGAGGATGTAAGAAGGTGGGAGAGGAGCGGGGTGCTCCCTGGCTTGGCAGCACCGTGCCCTCGCTGCAGGAAAGGGAGTTCGGTTACAGCGGCGGCTCCTCACGTGATGTTCAAGGGCACAGAGTTCATGCTGCAGTTTGTAACTTTGTTAGTTTGTAAATGGGTCAGCTTGTGATGGTTTGGTGACATCGGGGTAAGGCTCCAGGAGCTCGGAGGAGTTCGCRGTACGTCCAGCGGCACGGCCGAGGTTGGGACGTGACCCGGCTGACTGGGATGCATGTGATCTGCTGATGTGGAAACACGGATGCGTGCTGGGCTCCTTAYAGAGCGCTGTAAGTCCCTTGGCTTTCAATTGAAGGTAACAAGCGGCTGGCAGCCAGCATGTACAGAGAGGTCAGAGTCTGCAGTATTTGGGAAATGAGTCACTTTTTGCGTGTGTGTGTGTGTGTGTGAAGCTCTAAGCTAGCAAGGCTCAGAGCAGCTCTGAAGATTTGCATCTGATATCTGGAACGGGGCTGCAAGATACCCTTCTGGGTTTTGTGTGTGATGCTTGGCCTTAATCACACCTCTTCTTCCTACCCCAGTGTCTCTGGAGACATGTGAAGAGCTTGGGTTCTACATCTGAGCATCTCCTGCAAGGGAGAGGGAAGGGGGAATGCTTGTCCTTGCAGGGCTAGCTGGAATCCCTGCAAGTGCTGGAAATAGTCTTTGACACTTTGCTCCTGAAAATGTTGGGATCAGTCCCTAAATAGTGTGATGAGGATCTCAGGGTGCACAAAATTTGTGCGCTTATTTATTATGATTTTTGTTGTTCCAGCTAGGGCGGCTACCTGAGAGCCCTCTTCCTGGCATTGGTACTAGGTCAGCTGTGCTAATTATTTTTAAGGAAGTTGGGAAATAATAGCCTGAGTTTTGGAAGACATTTAACTCCTGTATTTCCTCACCATGCAGCCACAGTTGTGTCACCCACGAAGCCAACTGGTGGAGGCAAAAATTGCAGTTCTGGGGAAGGCTTTTCCACTAGTCTTGGCAAGGTGTTTGTTCTGCATGTGCTTTCAGCTCCGCCACTCACTTCCTATGTGATCCTGGCCAAGTCACTTTGATACTTTATATCCTTATATTCTGAAGTCAGTTTGGGAGTACTATCCCTGAGCATTTTCACTGATGTCTGAAGTGCATTGGTATCCTGAAAGTAGCTATTCTGGAGGACTGAATTCAGGCTCTTTTGAGGTTTCTGAGCAGAGGTGCAGTGGATGTGTAAGTCATACCTGTTAATGAGGTGCTGGGAATATGGCATTGGTATTGGATATGTCTGGGAATTTGGTCTTGGCAGGGGAGAGTTATCGCCAAAAGAAGTGGTGAGAAAATTCTTGCTCGACTTCCCTTCCCCACCTGCCTTTAAGTTCCTGAGTCATGGAAATGAAAATCTCTTTGGCATACGCCCATGATTTGGGCTAGAGGGTGTGGAAGAAGCTATGATTGGATCCTCAAAGCCTGTGGTTGTGATAAGAACATACTGTACCGGAAGAAACAAATGTTAACCTTACTGGAGAGTAGAAGGTTGGTTATCTCTAGCTTTTATCCCACTGATACTCTAGTGAAACAAGCTTGTGTCCTTTCATGGTCAATTTGTATTTATCAGCTAATGTGGCATTTCTTTTTCTTCATAGTTTTCTTGTGCTTTATTTGTAGGTTTGAAAGAAACTTTTGGACTGTGAATTGAGGCATTGGGTATGTAAATTTAAATTTTGTGCCTCCCCCCCACCCCCTTCCCATAAACATGTTGAATGAAATGTTTCATTAGACCCAGCTGGAATTTGTTTTCAGGAGAGCAGCTGCTCTGTAGAAAATACTGTACGTTCATATCCTGCTGGGAAAGGAGGAGGAGACTGGTTGCGGGAGGGGGTTGATCATTGAAGAATTTGGCATTGAAGATGCACGTTCCAGCCCAAACTTTGGGCAAGGGAATTTTTTGGACTGTCCTGGGTGTTGGGTGGCAGGCTGCTTGCACGGCGTCTCTGACACAGATCAAAGGGCCATTGTGTTGGGGGAAGGCTTCATATTCCTTGACTGACCCAAGCCTTCCTCACTTGGAGAGACTGAGCCGAAGTGTGGGTTGCAGTCCAGCAGGTTAGATGAGTTCTGTTCCTGACTACTGCCACCAATTTATTGGGAAATTCTGAAGAGGTCTTCTCCAAAGTGGCCACTTGGGAGCAGGGAAGGTTCATCAGTAGGTTTGGTGGTGGGTTGGTGCTCAACCATGGCCTGTTTTCCAGACGTTGAATTTTTTGCAGCTGCTGTTGGGATAAGACTAGTTTTGATTCCCATGGCTCGATCTGCAGCCAGTCAGCAGATGAGGGGCGGGGGGGGGGGGTGCTTGAGAAAGGTCTTGAGACTGAGAAGACAGCATGTTGGGACCTTCATGGAGGCAAACCCAAGAAGCAGTCATGGTAGGAGGAGTGGGCTGGGATGGAGCCATCATGGTTGAGGCAGGGAGAAAGAGGAGCCAGTTAGGTAACTGTCRGGAGGGTCTGCTTGCCTTCGCCCATCAGCTTGTTGGGTGGAGCTGAGACACACTAGGTCTTGCTATCCTGAGAGACCTTACTGAGCAGCCTGGCATGCAGTTGAGGTGGAAGCTGAAATGCAGTCATGTCCCTGTTTGTTGCTGCTTCTGAGGCTGAGAAGCTGTTGTTGTCACCACCAACAACACTTCACCATGTGAAATCTTCCCAGAGGGCAACCATGTCTTTGCTGGGTTTAGGGTGCTTTCCTGGCCACTTCACTGTTCCCATACTCCTCCACCTTCTGTTTTGAGCAGATTCAAGATGGCCTCACCAGCAGACAGCTGCATCCAGTTCACCCGCCACGCRAGCGATGTTCTCCTCAATCTCAACCGCCTTAGAAGCCGGGATATCCTGACTGATGTTGTTATCATTGTGAACCGGGAACAGTTCAGAGCCCACAAAACAGTCCTCATGGCTTGCAGGTGAGTGCAGGACCCTGTTCCTCTGTCCCTTTCTGTTTGCTCTGCTTTTGGCTGCCTGCAACACTGCTGAGTCGCTTGGGAAACCTGCAGGTTTTACAGACAGGGAAACTGAGGCAGGGAAGCAGAATTCAAATGATCTGCCAAGAAACTTGTACTAGAAAATGAGTTAGAGCTAGGACCTTTTATCTATAGCATGGTGCCCAGACCTCTCTTTCTTRCATGCGTACATCTGCCCACACGCAATCCCTTGAGATAAACAGGAGTGCAGCAGACGTGGGCTGCATCTCTGAAGGCAGAGCACAAACCTTCCATTAGGGYAGAAAAGGGGAGGGAGGGCTAGATGCTCACTGGGGTGAGCAAGTCCTTTGTGACTGCAGTGTCCTCTGTCASTGCTATTTTTAGAGCTGTTCCTCGCTGGCCCCCAGTCTGCTGACTGCACCCACCTCTGCTGATTTTCAGGCCTAGTGGGATCTGAAATCCCTTTCCATGTCTAGGATTGCTTCCTAGCAAACTCTTAATTAATGTCCCACTCTCACTCAGTTGCATCACTGCAGGTGCCTTCCACAGTCTCCTGTTGATGGAGTGTGGGGATGTGGAAAGGCAAGGATTAGCTATTAGAACATTTGAAAAATGTTTTGCCAACGTTTCCTTTTTTTCTAGTTAGAATGTGTGTGTGTATCTCTAAAGAGACTTCTGAAAGAAATGAGACACAGTGGGAAGGGAGTGGCAGAAGAACAACAGAAAAGGGGAATTTCTAAACCAGCGCAGTGGGRAGTTGTTGAGCAGTTGAAATCTAAAAGCAGGCTGTTCTGGTTGGTAAAAGTGCAGAGCAGAAGATGCTTACTAAGCTGGGAAACCAAGCCTGATAATAAGGGAGAAGCTCATGGAATGCTGTAATTGCCTCTGGCTCCTTTACTCTTCAAGAACCCTTCTGTGCTAAGGGATTTCAGACAAATTCCCTTTTTCCTCTAAATTGTCATCACAGTCATCTTCTCTGTCTCCTCTCTTCAGTGGCCTCTTCTACAGCATCTTCACTGACCAGCTCAAATGCAACTTGAATGTCATCAATCTGGACCCTGAAATCAACCCAGAGGGGTTTTGCATCCTCTTGGACTTCATGTACACATCCCGACTGAACTTGAGGGAGAGCAATATCATGGCTGTGATGGCCACCGCACTGTACCTGCAGATGGAACATGTGGTTGATACTTGCCGAAGGTTTGTCAAATCTAGGTGAGAGCCATGAGTGAACTTTGGAGAGTCTGAGATGTTGTGTTTGGGTGTGTGGGGGTGGAAACGGATATAATGTCTGTGAGCTTAGCTTTGAGTACAGAAATGACCATCTGTCCCTCCTTTTTGCCTGCTTGCAGTGAAGCTGAGATGGTATCTGCTATGAAGACTCCAAGGGAAGAATTTTTGGCTGGCCGGATGCTGAGCCACCCAGAGGTGATGGCTTATCGGAGCAGAGATATCTCAGAGAACAGCATGCATCTCCGAAATGGATCCCTTTGCGATGGGAGGGCCTTTGCACCTGGCTTGTTCAACAGTTTGTCTGGCTCCTCCATTTCCTACCCTGCATACAGCCCTCTCCCTCTAAATAGCTTCCTTGTGGATGATGACTTGCGGGAGATGAGGATGCCCCTCTCTGAACTCTCAAGGGCGAGTGCCTTCCCAAAAGAGAGGGTTCTGCCATGTGACAGTTCTTGGACGGTCCCCACTGAGTACAAGAGGACCATCACCGACATCTCTGCCAACATGTGCCACTCCACGATCTATGCTCCAAAAGAAGCTGCTGCTGAGGAAGCCAGGAGTGACATGCACTACAGCGTAGCCTCTGGCCCCAAACCTGTTGTCCCCTCAGTCCGGAACAACTCCTACTTCTCTTGTGACAAAGTGGCCAAAGAGGAGGAACGGACATCTTCAGAGGATGAGATCAGCCAGCACTTTGAGCCCACCAACACCCCCCTGGACCGCAAGGGACTCATTAGCCCCCAGAGCCCCCAGAAGTCAGACTGTCAGCCCAATTCACCGACTGAGTCCAGCAGCAGCAAGAATGCCCGTATCAGTCAGAGCTCCAGTTCTCTGGTCACCAAAAGCCCCACAGACCCCAAAGCCTGCAACTGGAAGAAGTATAAATTCATTGTCCTCAACTCTCTCAATCAGAGCACCAAGCAAGACAGTGCTGACCAGAACGAGATGGGAACCCTCTCTCCTCGCACCTACATGCCCATGTCCACCTGCCAGCAGTCCATGGAGCCAGAACATCTCAACGTGCAATCCCCTACCAAGATGAGCATGAATGGAGAAGAYTCCACTATACCACAAGCGAGCAGACTCAACAATATTGTTAACAGGTGAGAAGATTCCCCTGAAAGACAGAACTCCCTGCATTGTTGGTGAGGGTTTGGAAGCGTGTGAAATAGCTATAGCGTTGGGCTGGGGAGTCCGGCTGCGACCAGGGGGAAACCTCTGCATTGGTGGAGCACTGCCAATGACATTGGCTGGGTGCCAGCCATCCGCACGGTAGCAGTGCTGACCTGGTCTGGTAGTGAAGCTGGGAACGTTGGGTCAGGAATTTCTGGCTCGCTCTGCAGCTTTGAATGTTTGTTTGAGTCTGGATTCACCCAGCCTGTTTTCACCTGAGTCTCTATGCCTACAGCTTTTGGTTGGCTATGTGCTCTGGAAAGGCCTAACTAGCTGGGAGCAGTACACCATCTCCCAGATCTGGATGTTCCTAGAGAACTTTGAGGTCACTTCATGATGGGCAAAGGGAGGTGCAGGGACCAGTTGTTGATCAGGGCTCTGCTGTGTCACCACAAAAGTCTCCCCAGAAAACACAGATGTTCCTCGTGTCTGGAAGGGTGCAAACATCAAGGGCCTAATAGCTCAAGCACAGCAAGAGCCTTCTCACGGCTGTGTGCGTTGCTGTCCTCCTACAGGTCCCTGGATGGGTCCCCTCGGAGCAGTGAAGGGCAGTCCCCACTGTACATGCATTCATCGAAGTGTAGCTCCTGTGGCTGTCAATCCCCACAACATGCTGAGATGTGCCTTCACACCCCTGGCTCAACCTTTGGAGAGGAGATGGGGGAAACCCAGTCTGAATACTCTGACTCCAGTTGCGGTGAGTCTCCCATCCCTGCTTGCCTTTCCAACTGGCAGGCAAGGGGGCTCTGCAGTCTAGGGACCTATCTACCTAGTGCCCTTCATCCAAGTGGGCAGTCAAAACTGTCTCTGATGCTGATGGATCCCAAAGCGCTTTACGGTGCCCTGCTCACTGACTGACCAGCTCTGCATGCAATGAGAATTGCTTCTGCTCTCCTGCTTTTCCTTCCAAACACCATCTAGACACTTTGTGCAAGCAGTTAGTCACCTGCTGCTAYATTGGCAGCTAAGGACAGGAAATGAAGTACACCCCACCCTTCCAGAACCACAGGAGAACAAGCTTGGCAGATGTAATGACCCTGATGGAGATTGGGCAATATAGTGTCTCATGCATCTGTCACAATGTCTCTTCGTTATCAGGGACCCCAATGTACACATCTGGAGAAATGCGGATAATGAGGCTTGCAATACTGCTACGGAACTCCACATGCCTAGAGACAAGTACCTTTGCACCCATCTGCCCATAGCACAGGGAGGAGGAATGTAGAATTATTTTCCTGTGATATGGGATGAGATCCCCAAAGGGGACTCAGGTGTGGTGATGCTCAAGGATAAAGCATTTAAGAGTTAGGTACCCTTGTACAGGGGGACCTTCCTGGTGCTCCAGATGTTGACGATTTTTCCATGCTCAGGGAAGACATCTGTACGCAAAGATGTAAGGCCTCTAAAGGTGCTAGAATTGCTCTAGGGCTGAGCACGCATCCTTTGGAGGATGCCTGATAACTTGGGTGCCTTTGTAGACCTCCCTGAAAGATGCCTAGGTGAGATGCCTGACTTCCTGTGCTGTGRGAGCAGCTTTAATAAGCGATAGCTTGTGTTGCACTGAAGGAGAGGTGGCTAGGAATTACTTTGCAATCTCAAGCCGCACGTGTTCTTGCTGCGTATGCAAGAAGGCCACGGAGGTAACAGCATGGTGCAAGTGCAGCTAACCTCAAACGTCTGGGGTCAGCACCTTGTTCCAGTGCTTGCTCTGTTGGCTCCAGTGCTTGCTCGGTTTGCTACTCCTATCCAGCAGCATCCTGGACCATGGCCCACCAAGGAGCCAAATTACTCATCTCATTGCTCTCCTCTCTGCTCTCCCAGAGAACGGCGCTTTCTTCTGCAATGAGTGCGACTGTCGGTTCTCTGAAGAGGCCTCTCTTAAGAGGCACTCTCTGCAAGTCCACAGTGACAAGCCCTACAAGTGTGATCGCTGCCAGGCTTCCTTCCGCTACAAGGGAAACCTCGCCAGCCACAAAACCGTCCACACAGGTACAGCATCGGCCTTGGAGAAGACTTCCTGGGGAGGCCTTGAGCCAGTGGGCTGCAGTGCTCAGGTGTTAATGGCACAGTTTTGTCCCACCTGCAGCATTCACTGCTCTGTGTTGTTAGTTCTCTGTGCTGGGAAGAGCAGGGGGTTGGTATGTTGGTGCAAAATGCTGCTCAGTGCTGCCAGGGAATCTGGACACCTGGATTCTGCTGCTTCTTGGGCAGAGTGCCTAACCTGTCTGAGATTCAGCTATAAATAGGGGAAATACTGCCCTACTTCCTAGGGTGACCGGAGCTTAGTTGTTGTGAAGCAGTGGGTGCTGCTGTTTTAAAAGCAGCTTGCAAAACACATGGCTGGGAGCAGATTCACACCTTCTGGATTACTTTGTGGTGGGTAAAAGAAGGATTCAAAAGCTCATTTAGGGAGAAACTTTTTTTCCCCCTATGTCCTAGAAATTTGGATCATATCAAGCCTGCCAGAAAATTTGCTGATGGGAAAATCTGTGAACAAATGGACTCTCTGTGATTTGGCACAATGAAAGTCAAGAAAGGAAAGGGATATTAAGGGTTTAGTCATTTGCTGACAAACATGGGGATTTTTTTATTGCTTTTATTAATGCTTAACGTGCCATCAACCAGTTTAGAAGTCGAGGAAGAGAAGTCTGTGCTAAAGACTCAGTGTTGCTGTACTTGATCTGATACAATGCCCTGGAGTCTTACTTAAGTTTGAGGCCTGCACAGATGAATAAAACAATGCATGTGCTGGGCTAAGATTTGAAAGTGCAAGGGGTAGGAGTCTTCTGGGCCCTCCAGGACCTCTGGATATATCAGGGAAGAACTGAATTCCTGCCCTGATTTTCTTGAATTAAAAACAAAAATAAGGCTGGAGGAAAAATGATAGCTGTTCCCCACTCCCCACAGAGCCCGTCTTTATCCATCCTGGAGAAACTTGTTGAAATCTTTTTGCAACCCTGCTGGCTGTGAGAAAGTCAGCTGGGGCCGACAGCAGTAATTGTAACTGAATAATGACTTGGGAGCACTGTTGCTGGGTGTGCCTTGGCTTTCCGCTCTATCAGCTCTTCTCACTCCTCTGAAGAGGTGATGAACAATTGAGATGGGATGTGCTCAAGACCATTAGGAGACCAAAGTGAGCCGGGCGGCTCTGCGTGGCTTACTCATGGCGGTAGAGAAGTTCAGGGTGTCAGAGTGTCGCTAGGCAGGAGGAGTGAAATTGTTAATCCTCGTCAGCAGAGTCGGCCAATGTTTTCTTTCATGTCAAAGGCTGTACCTCCCGACCCGAAGAAGACAATAGTAGCATAACCCTCTGTCCCTGGGAGGAGCTGGAGGACAGAGGCTGCTCCTACCTAGACTTCCCTGCTAAAAATATCCATGTGGTGGTTGCACGCTGCATGCCGGAGGGCAGGCTCCATGGTGCCCAGCTAGCTCCCACACTGCACAAGCTGTAGGGATGCCCTGGGCTGAGCTGGCTGCTGCTGAGCTCCAAAACAAGCTATGGGTATTGGAGCCAGTAGGTTGTGCCATGGGGTGCCTGTAGAGATCGGGCTGCAGGGGCAGCAGCTCTGAGGAGATCTCTGGCACATAGGTGCTAAGCAGCCAGTATTTATCCCTTCTTTCTTTCTCTTGGYTCAACAGGAGAAAAACCATATCGCTGCAACATCTGTGGGGCACAGTTCAACCGGCCAGCCAACCTGAAAACCCACACGCGCATCCACTCTGGCGAGAAACCATACAAGTGTGAGACCTGTGGAGCCCGATTCGTCCAGGTGCGCATTGCTGTTGGTACCTGCAGTGTTGGGGGAGATGGAGATGGCCAGAGCCTCATGTCTGAGACCTGCAACCCTCTTTCCATGAAATTATGGAATAAAGAGGGGCTTTGAGCTCCTAAGGGCCACTTTGTTGGCTTACTAAAGAAACCCGATTTCTGATTTTAACTTCCGTTGTCCACTTCCTGTTATGGATTGGAGATCTCAAACCTCAGACAGTTATGGCTCTGACTGCCAGCTAGAATGTATGAAGGGAAAAAAAAAAGCCATTCTGAGCTTTGGCTGAGCAAGGACTGAGAGRTTGAACTTGCAGCCACGATTTGGGCTGTTGTGGTAGGAGGGTGTACTGGTCTAGACCAACCTCATGTGAGGCCCCCTCCTGCAGACCCCCCAAGCAATGATGTCCTCAGGTTGGCTGGGCAGAGCCTCCTGCTGGAAACCCTGGCTGCTCTGTAACCCGGCTGCTCTCCCACAGGTGGCTCATCTCCGTGCTCACGTGCTAATTCACACCGGGGAGAAACCTTACCCCTGCGAAATCTGCGGCACGCGCTTCCGACATCTGCAGACGCTCAAAAGTCACCTTCGAATCCACACGGGAGAGAAACCGTATCATGTGAGTGATCTTGCTCTTTGCAGGGAGCTCATGGCCAGGAGGGGAGCACTGTCAAACCTGGGAGGTGGGAAGGCGCTTGGGTGTTTGCACGGGCCTGGTTCAGCACCACCTCCTGAGCGCCCTTCACCAGCCTTACAGGGCCTTATAGGGCTGTTTGCCAAGGTCATATCTGCTCCCTTGCTCTCGCGTTAGCTGATGCCAGCATGGTATTTTGTCACAACCGGCTGTGCTGGAAACTGGCTCTGGTTCTGACACGCGTGCCAGCCTGGGTACATCTTAGCTGCTCTTTTTTCTCTCGCCTCTTCTGGAGGAAGGTCACACTTCTCCAAATAGCTATGGCTTAAATTACCACCTCTTACTGTGCATAGGAACAGGGCAGAGCCCTTTGAGCATCTAGGTGAAGGAGCTTGGCTCCATGTTCCTGGGGAGCAAGTGTCCCATCCTGAGTGACCTTGGAATTTGTACCTTTCCTAAACTGAAACGTAGCAGGAAGCACCCGCAATGTGGTGCGTGATCCCAGGACAGCTGATTGGGTGCTGAGGTCAGGGTTAAGGGCTTAGAGGGACAGCTGAGGACCCCTGGGTTGTGCTTAGCTTCTCCATGGCAGCCCTGGCTAAGTGCCCCAGCTGCCCCCATCCACACGAGGGATGCTCCCAGGGCAGCTCAAGAAAGGCAGGCGCTTGCGTAGGCGCAGTCAGACCATTGCCTCTCATGCCCTCCACCTTGCCTCTTGCTCCCACAGTGTGAGAAGTGCAACCTGCACTTCCGCCACAAAAGCCAGCTGCGGCTTCACCTCCGGCAGAAGCACGGGGCCATCACCAACACCAAGGTGCAGTACCGCATCTCGGCGACCGAGGTGCCTCCGGAGCTCCCCAAGGCATGCTGAAGGCTGAGGATTTCCCCAGAGGCATCGCAGTGGGGAAGGGCAGGAAAGGAAGTTGTCCAAAGGATACTTAAAACATTTAAAAAAGAAAAAAAAAAAGAAAGAAAAAGAAAAACAAGAAAAAAAATCATCACATGATGGAGTGCCTCTAAACCCATAGTGCAGATAGGTGGAAAAACATTAGAAATAAATTAAAAAAAAAAGACGGGTTTTATTTTTTCCCAGTTATGTGAAACTAAAAGAAAAATAAAATAATTATTCAGATCTTATTGTATATAAAACATAAAAATAGTCATTTTAAATGTCTGTGCAGTGGAGTGTTGATAAACTCTGGAGTCTAACCTTCACAGCCTTTGCCGTTTGAAGATGAGGAATGTAATGTTGATTTATGGGAACAGATTTTTTTTATATGCAAAATGTGTGTTCTTTTAAAGAGAAAGTATGCTATTAAAGAGAGGGCTTTAACTTTTTTAACCAAAGGTGAAGGAATCTATGGCAGAGTTGTAAATATATATAGATATAAATATATAAATATATATATAAAATAAATATATATAGACCTTTAAAAAAGCTATATTAAAAATATATAAAATGCATTAAAGGCTCAGTTGGACTCTGCAGGCAGAAGCCACTCTGAGAATCTTTATTATGATAGAGCACTTAACGAGATATTTTAAAGTATTGCATCTGTACAAGTAAGAAAATATTTTGTCTAAATGCATCAGTGTATTTGTATTTTTTTGCAAGTGAAGGTTTACAATTTACAAAAAAGTGTGTATTAAACCAACAAAGCTGCAGAAGGAATTTAAAATAATAATAAAGTGTAATTTTTTGTTCTAGTTCTCAGTCTGTATATATGTAAAATGTGGTTTCGCACGGTGCCTTTCTTTTCAATGGAAGTTTTCAATGTATGGACTATATTGAGCTCAGTTTCTTCTTCAAGGTACAGCCTGACATTGCAAAAGGAGTTTTGGTGGAACTCTCTATTGGAGAATGTTTTTGTTTTGTTTTTGTTTTTTTTCCAGACTTATTTTACATGCTTGTGTTATAAACAATCTCGGGAGACAGGGTTTGGGCTGTGTCTAAACTGCATTAATGCATTCTGTAAAATATAGCTGTACAAATAAAAGAATAAAATGAAAAGTGAAGTATGATGGAGTGGAAGTTCTGTCCTTCTCATTATAGGTCTCAAAGGTGAATCCCTGCCTCGGGAAGGGGCTGAGCATCCCAAACCTGGGCACAAGCTCTTTGCTCAGTGCAGCTCTGCCCTGCATCAAAAGAGCATCAAAGCTGTTTAAAGCAGCCCTTTCCAGGCTGTGGGCCTTCCCTGGCAGCAGTTTGAGGAGGCAGAAGCTTCTCTGTGGCTCATTTATGAGGATACTGGCCACAAGAATTGCCAGCAAACAAGGTTGTTAAAGCTTAGTGCCCACTGGTGCAAGGGTGGGGAGCTGGTAAAGCCAAGAGCTGCCTCCTTTAGCCCAAATACTCTACAGCTTGCAACTGGGTCAAGTGGTGGTGGCCTCTGGTGCAAGGTCAGAGCAGGACTCCAGCTCACTGTACTGGATCCTGGTGGGCTTGTCATGCTCTTCCATTTCCTACTTGATATTTTAGGTGATTGCACCAAGCAGCCAGCAGAAATAGGGCAGAGCCAGGGAGAGACCCTTCACTGTAAGTCCTAGGGCTGATTCCAGATAGTTGGAGAGTTATTTATATTTCCTGGAAATTGGTRCGCTTGCCAGAGTTGCTCAAGGAGGAAAACTGCCTGCTGTAGCTGACAGAACTGCTGCTTTCCAGTGCTGGCAGCATGGAGGCTCCCTGTGCAGGGCTGGTGGTTTGACCGTGTTGCACAAGGGTTCAGTGGTGGTAGGTTTGTAGCCCCCTCCAGGAACTYGCTGGTCGATTGTGTCTCTAGGCTGCGAGCCACCATCACATGTTGGCTGCTGGCCAGGGGTGGGAAGGTCAAGGCTTGTCGGGGTTGAGGGAGCTGTGACGAAGTCCCTGGGCACTCTCCTGTTAATGAGGGGAAGCAGTTGAGTTTGTACAGACCTGCAAACTGAAGCCMATGGGCAATCAGACCCCCAGGAGATGGGGATGCTCTGAAGCACACACAAGTACCATGCTCTGTGCAAGCATTGCAGTGTGCCTTTCCTCATGAAGGCACAGTGTTTGCAGAAGGCCAAAGAGCCTCATCCAAAGGACCTCCAAATTATGCCGGCCAAACTGACAGCAACTGGAGCTGGTRTGGAGTGAGGCCACAGGTCAACACAGTGGTGAGATCTGAGGTGGATTAGTTTTATTTCATTTTCACTTAAATATTAATTTATGGATCATTTTAGTGCAGGGCTCAAGGGTGGTTCACAGATGGTGGACTTTGAAATATTAGTGGGAGGGGGAGGACTCAGCAGGTCCACGGTGAAGGGGAGGAGGAGGATGGGCTTTCCCATGTGCTGTAGGACACAGACAGGTAGATGACACAGAGAAGACCTGAATGTGAGGGAAACAGCACTTGCCTTGAATCGCTACTTGATTTGGGCCCTTCCCACATGCCAAGCATCCTTTCCAGGGAGCAAGGCAAACCAGAGGGTTGGCCAGGAATGCTGCGTGGACAGCCTTGTTGCTGAGCACTCTTCATGGGGGCAAGCATCTTTTGCCCCCAAAACCTCCCTTCTTGTGCCTCCTGCCTGGGCACAACAGCATTTCTCACCCCTTAAGGTTGAGCACAGCCAGCACACAGCACAGGAGGAGCGTGGCCTCCGTGATTCACCTGTAGGATTGGGCAGCACCAAAGCACGAGCCTTTATCAGCTTATAAATGTTAGACAAAAATTTAGGGACAATCCCCCCAAATGGAGCACTGCATGAGCAATGGAAACAAGAAAACCTACTTTACAATCCTGCTGCCTCCTTTCCTTCCCTTCCCCATGCCCTATAGGTTTGTAGGTGTTGAATAAGGCTCGCTGTGCTGGTGACTGTGCTTATGTATCATTTGGGACACTTGTTTCAGTGTCTCACTGTCCTTGGGCGCTCTGCCTCTCTGATTACTGGAAATCAGCACGTTGGGAAGTTGCTGGGTTTGGGATGATCACCCCTACTTTGAACAATCAGGCTATGTATCGGGGACCTCCATTTCCCATTGGCTTGCTCAGCTGCATTTGCAAAACAAATACTGTATATTCCTGGATCATGGCTGTGTTTCCTTCTCCTAGTAGATTTTTTTTTCCTAACAATGATGTCACGGCTTTTCCTGGCAGTTCAGCTGATGTGATAGGAATCTTTCCCTCACTGTCTGGGGGGCAGAGGTCTGCAGTCATCTGACCCAGCTGGCCCTTGCTTGCGAGCTTTGTTCAGCACTTGCGGTATTTACAGAGGCCAGGGAGCGTTCAGACGTCGGCCTGTATTACAAACATTTTGCAGCTGCAGAGTCTGCAGATGGTGAGCTGATCAGGATTGCCAGTCTCCATGCCACWGGGTAACATGCCCTTTGAAAACCTGGCTCCAAATACAGGGCATGACTCTTCCCAGGCCTCAGAAGAAACACCACTACCAAAATGATTAACTGGGCGCTTTTCAGGAAATTTCCCAGAATGTATTTGAGTAGCTTTTTTGGTACCCATCTCTACTTCCRCCCTTACAAAGACATGCCCAAAAGGTGAGTATATGGTGTAATTTTCTTCAGATTTCTTCTGCTTTAAAAGAACTCCCTTCATTCCCAGCTCCTTCCCCATTTTAYTTCTCAGCACAGGCTATTGGAAAACCCAGCAGAGAAATGGGATTCAGGCTTTTCTGGGGCTGAACAGGGCATTGGAGCATCAGCAGCAATGCTCTGAAGCACCCTGGCCCAGCTCTTGCTACACTTACCAACTTATTGTCTAGTTCCTTGGCCAGCTTTGGTGCTGAAAAACTTGCACTGAGCAAAAATTATGCTATTGAAAATAAGGAAGGTTGAAATGTAAGTATCATAGCTCTGACTTTCCAATTGCCCTCAATGGCACAGATGGACTCGGTGATACTGTTTGCACGTCGTTTATTTTGGCAGCTTTGCGGGACTATTTACCCAAGTTTTGCACAACTTGGTTCACACCGCCCTTGTTTCTAGTAAGCCGGAGATAACCAGGAATCCGTGGAAATGCTGGATGGGGATTTCGAGTTCAGGTCCCGCCGGGCGCCGCAGCGCTCGGCACCGGCTCGCGGCACCGGCTCGCCGGCCGCCGTGCTGGGAGCCGGGAGGAGCTGCGGAGGGTCCGTTGTATTCTGCTGGGTTTCCACGAGAGGGCAGGCGAGGCTGCAGTTTCAGCAAGGAGCTCCTGTGCTGTGGAAATACCAGGCCATGCTTCATTTTAAACATTTAATCATTAGTACTCAAACACGCACACGTGTAATTCTATTCCTGGCTCTACTTTGCCATATGTTTTTAGACCTTAGTTAGATTTAAAAAAATCAGAAAAAAGAGTAACTTAACTGGGGACATCTGTTTTTCTTGGMGATCCAAGGAAGAGAAGTCAAAACCCCAGCAAACTGGAAGCAAGTTTGCAGGCAAAAGGTAGCTGCTTGCCTGCAGCTGGTCCCCAGACCCAGCTTGTCCCCCAGCATGGAGCCACTGTGGAGAAAGATTGACTGCAGCAAGGGATGACTGGGAGCATCCTGAGGACCACTGTGCTCCTGCAGGCTGCTGTCTGTGGGATCCCCATCTGTGGGACGCACACCTGCTATTTTAGGGAGTTGGACCCAGGTGTGCAGGGTCACCTGGAGCCTCCCATCCTGGCCTCTCTGTGCAGAGGCCAGTGTCACAGCTGGAAGGAAGGGGATCCTGAGCACTTGCTGTGGAGATGGCATTTATAGAGGAAAGTTGAGAAGGAGAGAGAAAATGGACCGCTGTATTATTCCATAACTTTGTGTACTCACCTATCTGTATCCATCACATCTTGCCTTATGCTTCTAACGCCTTATACCATGGGCCCACATCTGTTCATACAGCCCCCAAAACAGCCCCATTCATGACTCCTACTAGTCATGCAAACAGGTAAATACAGTAGTACTTTCCTAGTTCGTCTTGCTCACTTCCAATTCTGCGCATGGATGTGCTCATCTTTCCCATGTCTGACTTCAAGGGGGCTGTTCTCAATCCTACAGATGCCTTGGCTGCATCCTAGGAGGCTGAGTGTGGGAATATATCCCAGAAACAGCAGTAAATGAAATCCTGATCACAACTGAGGCTCTTGGACATAGACCTAGGAGATATTAGGTAGCAGAATCCCTTAGGTGTGAATCCAAGCAGTGTGGCTCCCCTCCTTTCCAGTCACTTTGCTACATGCAGTAGAAAAGCTAGGAGACTGTAATTAAGGGAAAGTCTAAGACTTTGGGATTTGTGCCTGTTATACTAGAGAAACAGCACTTTATCCAGAAACCTCTCATCATAAAACACCCCCCGGAGTACCCAAACAGACACATCAGCTTTTTGAGTGAGGCTGGCCCTTCCCCAGGCAAAAAGTGGTGAGGTCTGTGACACTTGCAGCCTCCACAAGGAAATCACAGACAGTGCACGTGGACAGAGAGGACATGGAACACTATGGCCAGGAGTTGGGCCAGAATATTTTTATCATAAATGGTGTGCAGCCAASTAATGAGGAGATGTGATCTCAACTTATACACACACTCAGACACAAGGGCATTTTATTTTGGTGGTATTTGTTAAAGATCCTCTTTTTCTCATGGGACAGTATATGTCCYATATACTTGATAAGCTGCAAGAGAGTTTCTTTACCAGGCTACRCTGATCTTTGTTTCAGAAAGCAGAAAGGGGCCTGTGGCACGCTACAGAGCTGTGTCTGTCCCTGATGTCTTGCACAGGACTGTTGTAATTCTTCACGCCTTCCCAAAACCACTGTTTGCTGCATAGCCCATCCCATGGAGACACGTGTCATTCAAAAGGAGTTTCTCTCCCTTATTTAGCTCTTGTTTCTCACTATCATTCAGGCATGACCAATTGCACTCCTATACTCATCTGTATCTCCTGGGGCAGCACCAGCCCTCCACAAGCAGGAAGCTGCTCTGTTATGTTTGCAGCAAGCTGCAAGAGATCTGGGGCTTTGGTGAGTTTCCTTGCCATCCTTCAGAGCAGGCTGGGCTTCCAGAGACAGGRGTCTCCCGCAGGTGAGGGATTTCATGGCCCCAGCTCTCAGACTGCAGCTCAACACTATGAGGTGACTGTGTGCTGCAGGGTAAGAAGAACTTTTTTCACTGCTTGAAAGGCAGTGATATGTAGCTGAGAGAGTCTAGAGAGCATTTTGTAGGTGATAGCTTAGGAGATGAGATGTAAAGAGAGCCAGCCTTGTGGCCACGGTGACAGCAGAGGGCATGCTTTGCCAGTGCAGTGCTGCRTGTGCAGGCTGCACGCTCAGTCCCCTGGGCTGCCTGACTGCTCGGGATTTGTGGAACAAGCTGTGAACCTGGGAGTAAGGAAGCAGTCACAGGAATTCAATGCAACTCAATTGTTTGCAAAGCCTCATGCCCCGCAGCACTGCAGCAGAAAGAAAGAACAGAGTCATCGCCACCACAGCTGAAGGGATGATGGATTTATCTGGCTGGAGAATGAACTGAAAAAGGTCCAGAACATGCTGGTCCCAAAGAGGACCTGGGGGAAGGGGATTGATAAATGGATCTGCACCTTCCTCACCCCTTACTGGCTGAGCTGCAGTCATAGGGAAGTCGGTACTCTAGCACATACCCATACTTAGCACATACCCCTTCCCAGGGAGTCCTCATTGGAAGAAAGTCTGAAGTTTGAAGAGGTATGGGGTAGATGAATTCTTTCTCCTTTCTTCCACTACTTGCTGCCTTCAGCTCAGCACAAGATGATTTTCTAATCCAAAGTGCATGTCTTCATCTTCAGTTAAGTTGTATTTTTCCTTTAGGTCTTTTTTTGAAATGAAATGTCAAAATTTTTCAACTGGCGAATATCAGAGTGATTCTCTCAAATTCTACCTGAAGGCACCAAGAATTTTGATTTGATTGTCTCAACATTTTGTTCAGGAATGATGTTTAGATCTAATAGGACCCAAGTTTCTCTCATTTAGAACAGATCAAGACATGCCTAAAGAACTTTCCCATCAGACCCTGGCTCTAGTCCTGCCTCCACCAGTGACACAATCTCAGGCTAATTCCAGGAAGAGAAAATGGCCAGCAGGTAAGTTAGAGCTTTCCTGAGGCTGCCCTCATTCAGGGACCAAGTCACCTCCTGACAGGGTACAGGACCAGACAGTAGCAAACAAATATGCCTTTTCTTTTCTCAGGTTAACATCTGGAGTTCAACGGGCCAAATCCAGGGCATTTCCTTGTGCTGATATTTTTCCAATTGCTAGAAGGCATCAGCACAATTCCTCTAGCCTCTCCTAGGTGGAGGTGGGAGCAGRGGCACAGCCGCTCAGCTCCAGAGCCTGGTAGAGTCACAGCCAACTTGGACTTCCAAATTTGTCACCATGTGACTGGAAGGGTAGCCAGGGACACCATCAAAATCAGGCATCCYCAATAGGTCTGCAGGTCTTCACTTGACTGGGACTAACCTGTAGGGACTACATACTTCTCCAACAGGAAGGACATTGCTCCTAGCCCAAAGCCCTGTGGGATATTACTGCTCTCCAGGCAAAGTTCTTAGCACTACCAGGCAGCCAGGAAAGATTGACAAGGTAGGGTTGGGGTGAATGGACACTGAAATCAAAGCCAAGTGGTGAGTGAGGACAAGGACCATCAAGGAACAGATTTGGGCTGAAAGCCTTTTGCGGGGCTGAACTACGCAGACAGAGGTGCTGYGGGTAACAGGGGCACAGAGCAGTCTGGCTTTGGGCAGGATATCAAGAATGGTCTCTCAAACCCCTCTGCAAGCTGAAGTCTGAGATCTCATCCATTTTAYACCAGTATGACCATATCAGCATCCTGGAAACAACTGTGCTGGCCAGCCCAGATACCACCCATCTCAGATTAGCTGATCTCTACACCCCTGCAAAACCCTGTGCAATGTCTCTGAGTCCAGCTGGCCCCACACAAAGCTGGAAGGAAGCAGAGGATGTGGAAGCCGTCAAAACGGTTAATTCCTGCACTGTGCCAACTCCTGCAGCTCCTAGGTCCATACTGGTTTGTGTAACACACCTGCTGGTGCTGAAACAGAGCACTGCTGTCCTTCCCTCCCATGAAGCAGCTTGAGTCTGCACTCCAGTCTGCAACCTTTTGCTATAACTTGGGAAAAAATAGACAGTGAGCTGATCCTACTACAAATCAGTGCAGAACTGCTGCAGCTTAAGGAGCTGGTAACCATTCCTCCCCAGCTAGAAGTGATGGGTGATCCTCATGCCTCCTTCGCTGTGGGGTGGCAAGCTGAAAGGCAAAAGGATGCWGGGCTAGCAAGTCACTTGGTGTGTGAAGTAGCAGGGGCAGTTGGTAATGACTTTTAGTAGCCATGGGAGAGTTTGAAATAACCCAGTGCTGTTCCCTATTTCCATCTCTGATCCTCCTCAATATGGCACCTGGATGGGCTCCTCTGCCGTGGGATATGGGAGAAGCTGTCTGGGAGCTGAAGCTCTGACAAAACTGGCCCAAACAGGCATTACAGTGAGGGCACAGTTGATGTGTGCTGTGCCAAGGATGAAGGCCTGGGAGCTACAAAACCAAGCCTTTTCTAATGCAGGCAAACCAGGGGAGCCCAGCTTGCTGCTACTGGCACAGCTGGGAGGAGCAGGGAAATTACTACTGCTACTGGGAGAAGTCACCCCTAGAAAATCCTTCTTGAAGGCTGCAGTGGACAGCCTGGCCCTGCAGGGCTTCAGCATAGCAAGGGAGAGGAAAAGAGCAGGGTAGATTTGCTGCCCTGGCATCTGCTGCCATTTGTCATGCYCAGGATTGCCTTTGCTCCTTTGGAAGGAGGGAGATGCTGGTAAAGCCCCTAGCACAAGGATACAGTGGAGAGAGCAGGGGCTCGGAGTCAGTACTCTTGGAGCAGTCTGCTCTTCTTGGGTCCAAGTCACTCCTGTTGGCTTTGGCAGGAGACTGTGTCCTGTGTCAGGGGCCTGAAACAAGGGAATATATCTCAACAGCGAGCAAGGGCTGATTTTTCTCTACTAGCTCCTGCCAGAGTGTGACCAGTGAGTCCCAGGAGTGCAGAGCTTGGTCCTACCCAGGTCAAGCAGCTGGTGAGACTGTGAGAAGGCTGGCTGTGAAAGCAGTCCAAGTCAATGAGCCCCACAAGGCTTCCTGGGCAAAAGAGGAAGGTTGCAAATATCCATACAGAGGAAAGAGAGGCATGCTCTTTGGAGGGCAGTGCCCAAAGTTCTGTCTGGTCTCCTAGCCAGTGGCCAGCACCAATTGCTCTTGCTGGACTCTAAAGTAGAATAGGAATGTCTTGATACATGCTCCATGTGCCCAACCTCAGCAAATCCAGTCAGTAACATTAAGGTCTGGGGGGCTTGGGAGCAGGGAGACTGGTTAATTGAATATGAACTGAAAATATAATTTTGGAGATTTCTGGAGAGCCTTGTACTGTACTTGGGTCCTTGCCTGTGCTGTAGTAACCCCACAAGCTTATGACTCCCTTCCCCCCCTTCCCCYGGGAACTAGGAAGAGAGAAAACCAGACACTCCCTTATCTGGATGGTGGTAGAGACCTTTCCCTGCACAGTCTGCTCTGCCCCTGCCATCTGCCAAGATGGTTGGGAGATGGCTGGAGAGTTGAAGCCTTCAGGGCAGCAGGGGCTTGCAGCATCTTTCCCCGGGGGGCATCAGCTGATCCATGGAGACAGGCTGGGAGGCTGGGGGATCTTTGTTATCCCATCAGACCTGACGCATCCCCAGATCTAATGCCCACAGGGCCTCTGTAGGGGCAAAGGGTGTCATGTGCCCTGCAGGCTCAGCTGGGAGCCTGCAAGCCCGACTGAGGCATCTGTTTGGCACTACCTTCCTGAGCAGCAAAGATATCGCAGAGCYGGACACTCTCCAGCCAGGCTGTGGGCTGCAAGTGGAGCTGCCCCGATGGCAGTGGCAGAGCTGGCCTGGGTGGTCTGGGCAAGGGCTGGTGCCCAAGAGCCCTGCAGGGGCCCAAGAGGCAGAACAGATCAAGGGCAACTCAACTGCCCTCACTCCCTGCTAGACCAGGTAGCCAATGCCCCCTCAAGAGGATCTTTGGGGGCCGTTTGCAGTTTTTTGGATTCTGCAAACATTTCCTACCCGACAGGGTGGGCTGCCCAGGCAGAGGTCGTTGCTTTGGCACTGGAGCCCCTGGGGACCCAGCCCTCCAGGAAGGAGGCACACTGAGCAATCAGACCGCCGGTGAGGGCTGCGCACAGCCAGGACTCCCCAGTCACCGCTTGCGGCTGGAGACGGGGACAGGGACGGGGGGAGGGGGGCGGAGAGCAGGGTCGGGGACCAGCCACCCCCCACCCCACCCCTGCGGGGGCGGCAATTCAAAGCCGGGGGGCTCCCGGGGGGCACCGTGGGCGCCGGGCCGGCCCCTCGGCTGAGCGGAGCATCCCCGGCCCCGGGCAGGGACCCACCCCCCGGCGGCGCGGGGCGAGGGGGGCGCCCCCGCCTTGACGTCAGGAGAAGGGTTTATAAAGGCGGCCGGGCGGCCCGGAGATCCCCAACGCCGGAGCCGGAGCCGGAGCCGCCGCGGAGCCGCCAGCGCCTCCCCGCCGCCGCCTCTCCGCGCCCGACCCGCCGGCGAGATGCTGTCGTGCCGCCTCCAGTGCGCCCTGGCCCTGCTCTCCCTCGCCTTGGCCCTCGGCACCGTCTCGGCCGCCCCCTCGGACCCCCGGCTCCGGCAGTTCCTGCAGAAGTCCCTGGCTGCCGCGGCCGGGAAGCAGGTGAGAGCCCCGCGACGGGGCGGGCTGCGGGCGCCCCGAGCCTGGCACTTCCCAGGCACCCCACCGGAGACCCCTGGCACAGCCACTGCAGACCCCCCAGCTCCCCGCTGCAGACCCCCTAGCTCCCTGCCGGACTCTGGTTCCCGGCTGCAGGCACTGCTCCCTGCTGTGGCTAAGTCGGCACYGAGCTGCTGGGCAGGGAGCCGAACCGTGCGGGCTGGAGGCAGGCAGGGACCCCCCGACCCGGCTCGGTGCTGGAGGGACCAAGGAGCAGCCAGGGCCGGGGTGAAGGGCAGAGCCTGGTGGAGCTCCAGGGGATCCTCCACAGCGCTGAATCAAGGCAGCTGCTGCGGGGAGGTGGGGAGGTTCTTGGGCCATGACAAGGGGGCAGCCAGGGCTGGGAGGGATAAAAGGAAAAACAGCCCCCAGGGAAAGGGTCCCCCCCCGGCTCAGCCTGACTTGTGAGCACAGGGACCTGCACTYGCTTCCCCCTTAAATGGCTTTCCCAAAGACCTGCCCCGTGTCACATCATCAGCAAGGTTCAGCCTCACGGCATCCTTGCTGAGGCCAGCGCAGTGAGCAGGACCAGGGGGCAAGGAAGAGGAGGCAGGGTGGTGCACGAGCGAATTATTTCCCTGCCACAGCCAGGACATTGGTTTCTTTGAAAAGCCAGRTAGATGTCAGTGCACGGTAGAGGTGCTTTGTGATCTTCTACAGCTTATTTTGTAGGCACAGCTGCTGTATAACAGCTGTCATTCTGAACCGTGTTTGGAAAGATATGACTTCCCTCTTCTTTGAGAGCTGTGTGTTTCTCTAATCTTGGCACAAAGGTGTTTTAGAGGGATGCAGCACTGGGTCCCCTAAAGTCAAAGGCTAACTGTGCTCTCTCTTTTCCTTTTTCTTTCTTTTTCTTTTCCCAAAGGAACTGGCCAAGTACTTTTTGGCAGAACTGCTCTCAGAACCAAGCCAGACAGAAAATGAAGCTCTGGAGTCTGAGGACTTGTCCCGAGGGGCTGAGCAGGACGAAGTGAGACTGGAGCTCGAGCGTTCAGCGAACTCAAACCCTGCTTTGGCTCCCCGRGAACGCAAAGCAGGCTGCAAGAACTTCTTCTGGAAAACGTTCACATCCTGTTAGCTTTTGAAACCCACCTTTCCTCCCCATTCATTCCTGCCTTCCTCCTAGTCCCCAACCCTRAGCAGAACCTTCACCACAAGAGGCGAAGACTGTAAATACACAATCCATGGTTATGGCGAAATTAAACAAGGAAAATTTGAGTTTGATTTCAAAGTGTTTTAATAAAACTTTCTGTTCCAATTGTACATGATTTGCTTGAGTTGTGATTTCTGACTAGTTCTTTAATGACACGCACTCTGCAACTCTCTCAGATGTACTATTTTTAATTCTTTGTTGCAATAAAGTTTATGTTTCAAATGGTGATGCTGAGAGTTGTCAGTCACTGAGAAAACCCACGTCACTTGGTCACTTCTTTGAAATGCCTGTCTTTGAAATGCCACCCATCTCTGGGCAGCAASAGCAAACAGCAGTGCAGCCTCCGTACACATGCACACACATGCACATACAGTATCTCTTAAAGTGAAGGTTTTTTTGCTGGGATTTTCCCAAGGGATCTAGAGGCACAGTGGTATGTTAAACATAAAATGCTCATAACTGTGGTTGAGTCAAACCCACAATGTTGGTGCTTCTGTCCTCCTTTCAGTCTAGAGGATTTACCCACATCACTAGAGACAATGTTATAAATCACAGCTGTGTACTATGAGTGACAGAGAAGCCAAAAAGGGTTCGTGGTACAAGTTTACTCCACATTACRTTATGCACTCCACAGCTACAAACTCTAAAAATGTTTTCTCTCATAACATATTTTAGTCATGTAACATCCCTGACAAACTCTGCTTCTAAAACTCTTTCAGAAGGTTTTCCTTTGTCCTACCATGCAGGGGGGAGGTTTTGCATCCCTGTAGAGTCAGGTTGTTAAACCCATATCCGTTGACCTCTATACACCAAGTAAACTGGCTACAGCACCTTTCCTACACACTATATTATCATTAGCGTCAACACTGGAAGGGCAGGAGATGGCATCAGTCAAAAGAGATGCTTTTCTCAATGGATAAGAAATTCTTCAACTTTTCCGGAAAGTCTCTTTCTAGCCATGCCAGTTTGTGGCTCACATAATCACGAGCAAGATAGAGATGTACAGTATGATCCTGCATGCGAGACAAATGTCATTTTGATGAGAATTCATCCTTAGGGAGTAAACCTAACAAATATTTTGTGTGGATCCCTTGTCGCTGGGATGGTGTTGCAGTGGCACCAGTGAAGAAATCCAAGCCTTGCCATGCTCACTTGCAGCAGGACTCAGCTGGGCTGAGCCAAACAGCAGCAGGCAAAGGCTGCAGGGGATGTGTGTGGGGAGGGGAGCTGCTGGCACCAGCAGCACTGAGCATTTGAGGCAGAACCAGGGTTGACCTCTCCTACCGGAGCAGAGCACCCTCAACAGCTGCCTGTTCCTCAGCAGGGCTGAGGGCTCCCAATTCCACCTGGCCACTGCTGGGGAAGATGAGACTTCCTGCACAGGCAGAAGCTTTGCTGTAACATGATCCCGCTCCTCCCTAGCTCTCTGCTGTTGGCTCTGCTGGATCCTGCAGGGTGGGTTCTGGCCAGGCAGCTCAGCAATGCATGGGGACAAGACTTGGGACAGAGGTTCTTCTTGCCTCTTCACTCTACCTTGTGCAAGGAAAGATGTCATGAGCCACGGGTTGTTCCAGGAGCATCAGTTCCCCACTCGGTCATGAGTGAGCATTAAGGTCAGTGATAACTTTCAGCAGGGGCCACTGCAGGTGCTGGACCTGACCCTGTCAGATTTTTTCCCCTGCAGGATCTACAGCAAAGAGGAAATCAGAGCCTCATGGTAGCTCCTAGGACCCACCTTTCCTCCCATCCTTGCAAGAAGAGTAGAGCAGAGCTAGGGCCTCCCGGGGTGATCTGGGGAGATGCACTCAGCACCCAGGTCTGTCCCTGAACTTCCCGTCCCCTATGTGTGGTGGGACTAACAGCGCTACCTTTCTTGCCAGAGCTGGACACATTGCAGACTGGGAGATCCCAGAGATCTTAGAGAAAGGCATGGTGATTTTCTCAGCTGTATGGGGGTCAGGGGAAGACATTCATGATGGCTGGTACATTGGGCACACTTTTTACACYCTTGACAGTGCAGAGACAGACTCTTTGAGTGGAGAGGAGCAGTCCTAGAGGTTCCCTGGAGCTTCCAGGAAAACCAGCTGATTCTTCAGTGCTGAAACAGCTGTAAGACAGGAGCAGGAGGAACTGAAAGGAGATGGAGGTGCCAAGGGCTGAAGTATTCTTATGCACTGAGTCCTATGCACTTTCATGGGATATAAATAGGCTGCTACTTGCCTGAGGTTCTCCCTCTTGGTCACTATGTTCTAATAGTGCTYTGAGGGGAGTTTAAACCTGCCAATTGTTGGAGTGAAACCCATCATATATAGGAATGCAGAACACCCTCCAGCACAAGCAGGAACTAAATACAGAGTGATTCACATGCTCTAACACCAGCTTGCTTCAGGAACGCAGCTGGCATCACGACACAGCAGCGTCTGCAAAGCTTAATGAAGATATATTGGTGGAGGTAAAAGTGAATGTCTTCAGTTCAGAGGCAGAAATACAAACCTGCTGCTTCAGCCAACTCTGGGGCTCCTGGAGGATGGGAAGACAGCTTCCAGGGAATTAAGGTACAGAATCACCGKGTATAAGTGCATTGCAGCAGCCCCAGCCATCCCTGGTGCTGGTAGCTGTCCAAACACGGTGGAAGAGACAGTCTTGCCCTGCAGAGCTAAGAAGACTAGAAAGACAAAGCAAGATGTATTGCTTCTCTTTGATAGATAGGAATTGTGCACTAAAAAGATTAAATAGCTATATTTAATCCCTGACTACACAACCACAAAACTGAGCCGCTGTACAGTGTCATGGACCAGGAGGACTTCTGCTAAGTGAGATCAAATCCAGGATGAGAGCGTGTAAGTATGGGTCAGCTCTCATGAGTCAGAGCTGCCACAGTGCAGTTTTCAAGTGAGGTTTTTGAGTGAGATTTCTGCATTGGCCTGGCTGAGCATTTACTGAATGGGAGAGGGGGTAGTTAGGGGGTGTGATGTACAGGCAGAACTGATTCATCTCTTCTGTTGCACTTGGTGTCACYGGCAGACCCAGATCAATCCCTGCTCCAGCAAGTATCCTCAGCCCAGCGATTCATCTGAGACAGTGCAGGGAAATGTCTGTGAGGAACCCCATAAAAGGTCTTGAAAATGCTGAGCAAAGGGTTGCATTTAATGAAAATTGGAAAAAAAATGTATAAGGCCTGGAAAATTCCCTAGTGGGAAATCAGCGACGATTTCAGCCCTCCCCAGAAGTAAATCCTCCTAGCAGTGACACCAGGGAAGGTCATTCATCCTAGGAAACAGGTCAGTCTTTTATTATTTTATTTATTTTTTTAACACAAAACCTAAACAGGTTGAAATGGTCATTGCTACGGCCCACAAGAAATACTTCTTGGGTCTACATTTCATAGCCTGGGTTCACTCTGGCATCACATTTCTGCTTTTGGTTGTACCTCTCAGCTGAGATCTGCTGTCTTCAGTGCATATGTGGTGACTCACCTACTTCCCATCACARCCCTGCAATGGAAAGGCCGAGTGGGAGCTGCCGTTCCAAGCAGCCGGGGAAGGATTGCTGCTGTCAGACACTCACAGTGGGGCACTGACCCTAAGTCCATCGCATCCTTGTGCATGCTGCACTCACTAACAGCTTTCTTTGACAATAGTGCTTTTGTGGTTATACTTCCCCGTGAACTTCCAGGAATCCCCCTGGGCTTGTTTTAGCTATTTCTACAGCCATCACAAAAAAGGAAACCTCAGAATCAGCCCTGTCTCATTTCCATATCCAGGAGCACAGATCCTAAGCTGGRGCACAGCTGGATATTTCCAGTCTCCAAAAGGCTCTGCTCAGAACAGACATATCCCATTGCTTTGCTGTCTCATTACCAAGCACAGTGCTGAATGGGGCTCTCAGACAATCCTGGAGCGGGCTGCTCTGAAAAAAGCAAGAGCCTGGACTTGGATCCTCAAGCCTGACTATCTYGCACCATAAGAGGCTCCATGCTGTCTTTGCATTTATTCTGCCTTTGTAGCTCCTAGCAAGCATTAGAACCAATTCACCATTGCTCTAATCTGCAGCTGCCAGGAGCATCTCCGACTCACAGGGCTCTGCTTTCACCACAAGAATCTTCTTCCCTTTGATCCTGTCAAATTCCCAGCACCTCTGAGGAGGACTGGAGCAATCTCTATTCGCCCTATATGGGTTGGTATCAGGTATTTGTAAAGAAGCACTTACTGCAGCAACCAAGCCCTAATTCCCTGAACACAAAGCAGCAGGATGTTTATTGACCAGGGTGAAAGCTATACCTAGGCAATAAAAGTTATTATGATAAAGGAACAGTCTGTACTTTCCTCCTCTCTGACTACCTTCTGATTCTTTGACAGCTTCTCACCAAAATAATGTAAGAAAACTACTCTACACTGAGCATTTTCTTCTCCTTCGTCTTTGTTTTATTAGTGAATCATTTGGTACTTTTTGTCAACACCTAATTACATACTCTAGAATAACTGTTTGGCCAGATGCTGTACCTCATAAGACTTTTTGGATCCATACCTCAGGAGATTTACCCTATAAATGACTTAAAGAATGCAAAATATTAACAGGATCTCAAAAAAACCAACCAAGTTCATTTCTTTTTTATACAGATAGAAAAAAAAAGCTAGTTTGTGCCATGAACTAAGATTTCCAAAATCCCCTGGCAAAGAAACTCACATAAGTGGAACTGAAAGTCATTCAGCTGACAAAAAGTTTCACGAAGACCCTCCATATCTCCTGTGGAAAGATTCTATGAGAGAGAACAAAAAGATGCACTCAAAAGCAGAGTTTGTTCATCACCTGTGTTCCCTGTAGGAGCAGGGAGACAGAGATGTGGTGCTGCGCACACCTTCAGAGCATCCCTCCTGATGCCTTTGCTCCCCACGTCGTCCTCATTTGCAGCCCACGGTCTGCCATGTTCCTGTGCTCTAAGGAAGAAAACTCTCCCTGTATCGAGACCTGTTGCATCAACAAAACTATCCCTGGAGATGAGTCGAGAGATGCCCCCAGGCCTCCGTTGCTCCTACCTCAACCCTCGTTAGGCAGGTCCCCCTCGGGGCTGAGCAGAAGTCAGTAAATCTCACACTCCGGTAATAAGCGTGGTGCTGCTGTGCCCCTGAGGCAGAGGGTTTTCTGCCCAGCTCCCTTATACAGAGCTAGCTCTGTGTTCTGCCTTCAAGGAAACTCTGTCCTTTTGCTCAGGACTGGGGTTTAAGGCAGAAATGGATGCTGAGACTCTTGGAAACGAGCTGTCACATCTGTGAGGCTTTTTTGTAAACTTTCACTGCTGCCTCTTTTCTTTCCTATTTTACTTCTTATGCTCATCRCAGCCTCCAATTCTTCCCAGAGGCTCAAATACAATATTTATTTGTAAAATAAATATTATATTTGTTGCTCTGTTCCCCATCTCCTGTTGCTGAAAGGGTGCAATGTGGGAGGACTCCCTGTTGAGGACACACTGAAGAACGGGGTGCACTGCAGCCAGCAGAGAGAGCCAAAGAGCACAGATTGTCCTATTAACGGCCTCTACCCCTGTCTATAAGAGCAGCCACACAGAAAGGGTCTCCTCTGTGCCAGGGGCTGTACAGACCCCTGACTACACCCCAGCACAGAGAGCGGGGCTGGAGGCAGAACTTCTGCAAATAGGAGCTTCCCCTGGAGCAGCACTTTTGGGGGCCAGAGCTGTGAGAGGAAGCAGGCAATGCTGCTGCACTGACAAAGATTTTTTCCCCCCAAATTAAGGGAAATTTTCATTTCTAAATGCCATTTCCCATGTCAAATTTGTCAATTTTTATAGGTTAAAAGAATGTTAAATAACATGAAAGTAAGTGAACTGTTTTATCTAGGATTAAACCCAGTGATTTTTATTCTTGTGATAACCTTTGAAAAATCAGTTCCATCTGAATCTTTTTTCCCATGGTAATTTTGTTGTTGTTGTTCAATCACCAAAACAACTCCTTATTCACTTAGTTTTTCCAAAACCTCACAGTCTAATCAGGAATGGTAGGGGGAGAGGGAAGAAGTAAGAGTCCATTTAAAGGATCAGGGAACAGGACAGCCCATCACAGTCACACTCGGACACAATGCGTGGCAGTCACTGTTTTCTGGAAGCTGAAGTTCTGAGCTGCAGGGAGATTGCCCTGCCAAAGAGTTGTGTTATGCTTAACAAAATTGGCATGACTGATGAATACAAGTTGTCCATGCCTGACTCTCCGGACAGTGAGAGCTTGGAGCTAGGCTGAGGGCTGCAGCCCAATCCCGGCACTCCCAGACTGATTAGTACATCACAAGGCAGCATCTTACACAGCTTGAATAAACAACCCACCGAAGGCAATGACAGTGGGATGCGATGCTGCGCTGATATCTCGTGCTCCTGGCTGCAAGGAACAGCTCCCTCTTGCAGTCTCAGTTCCGAGTGGCCAGGGTGTGCAAAGCAGCACTTTCCCCTGAACGCCAGTGGGCCTCATTCTCCAGGAGATGGGCCCCAACAGCAATGGGAAACCTTCTGCCACCATATGTAGTTGCTGTAGGTCCCCAGCATGGTGTCAGCAGGCTGGCACTGAGGTCACAATGGCCAGTGGGTGCCACGTCCTGGCCTGCACATCGCACACCCTGCCAAGAGGGGCCCAAAGCTGCTGCCCCAGCACTTCCATCTCCACCACATGCTGTGGGGGAAAGAACACACAATGAAACCCTCTTGCTTCTGATTTAAGTCCTTGGAAGGAAGCCTGATCATCCCCAGAAGGATAGAGAACAACAGCAAATAAGAAAGTTGGGCCCAAGCATCATGTTTGAACTGGAGCTCTCAGCAGAAGAGTGTGCGGAAAAAGCAGCAGCTGTTCTGCCTGAAACCTGCATGCAGCATTTGGAAAGCAGTGACTGGAAAGAGCGCATTTCCAGTATGGAGACTCTTCAGAAGACTGTTAGAGAGATGAGCAAAAGCAAGATACCCTGCCAAGCCCTGGTGAGATTGCTATCACAGAGAAGAAAGGAGACAAAGCTCCAAGTAGTACAGAAGAAACTTCACACTATCACCTTGCTAGCCCAGAAAGGGAACTTTTCCAGAACATCTGCTCAAATTGTCCTGGAAAATGTGGTAGAAATGGTGGGAGATGTGTTATGCAGCAACAATGCAAAAGAAGCCTTGACAGCTATAGCAGAAGCATGTTCATTACCTTGGACTGCAAAGAGAGCTATGTCATTGGCTTTCTCACAGAATAACTACAGGACTCAGTCCATGATCTTGAACTGGATGGCAAATGCAATTATGGAGTTTGGCTTTGTTGGGATGGAGGTTAAAATGCTGATCAGTACCCTGAAGATTGCTCTTGCTGCTATTCACCCAGATGTGCGAACATCAGCCATCACCCTGCTGGGGGTTATTTATCTGTACATGGGAGACTCATTGAGAGCACTGGTAGAGAATGAAGACTTGCCTCTTCTTCCCCAGATAAATGCTGAGCTGGAGAAGGTACGTGGGCAGATCCCACCAATTCCCTGTCGTGCAAATCCCACACCATGCCTGGATGATAGGACCCAGGAGGTCCCAGGGGATCACAGAAGGACTGAGGTCATAGACATTCGTGACAGGATCACATCAGAGCTGGTGTCAAAGCTGCAAGAAAAGAACTGGGAGGTGCAAAAGGAAGGCCTGGAAGAGGTTGCAGACATCCTTGAGGATGCCAGATTCGTCCAGCCAAACATAGGAGAGCTTCCAAAAGCTCTGAGGACTTGTCTCTGTGACTCCAATCCCACCCTGGTACAGCTGGCCCTGAGGGTCCTCCAGCAATTATTCACAGCCATAGGCTCCAACATCAAACAACACACGAAAGACTTGGGCTTTCCCCTCATTACTCTGTTTAGGGAGAGTAAAAGCAGCATGAGAGCTGCTGCCCTGGCTGCTGTGAACACCTGGGCTGCACAGACCAATATATTGGAGTGCCTGGACAGAGAGGACATTTCAGAGGATCTAGGGAAGGAACTGATTTTCCAGAAGCAAGAGCTGGTGCAGTGGCTGGCTGAACAACTGCCCACCCTCCAGTCAGCTCCCTCAGACCTGCTTCAGTGTGTGCCTCACCTCTACTCCTGCTTGCAGGACAGCAATGAGTATGTGCAGACTGCCTCACAGGCAGCCTTGCCTTTCTTCTTAATGCACCTTGGTTTTGAGAAGATGGCTGAAGTCACCAGCCAGCTGAAGGCAGCTGCAAAGGACCATGTACTTGCGATACTGGAGAATATCAATGCTAGTCCATCAACCAAACCTTCTGCTCCTGCTCCTGTTAAATCACTTTCCAGACAACCTGGAGTCACCACTGGAGCTACCTTTCCCTCTGTCCTAACCACACCACCTGCAGGACAAACCTTCTCTCCACAAACACCACTTAAAGAGTCAGTACCCAAAAGCAGTGAAGAGGAGAAGCAGGGTCCCAAAGAGCCTGAGTCAGGAGGAGTAGTCCTGAAAGACAAGGATATAGCTGAGGGGAAAGCACAAATGAAGTCTACTCTGAAGGATGGTGACAGTAAACTGGGACCCATCTTCATCATTATCCCCAGGGGGAAAGAGCAGAGAATGAAGGATGAAAAAGGCARCAAAATACTAAAGTGGAACTTCACTGCTCCTAGCAACAGGTATGTCGAGCAGCTGAAAGYTCAGATGAGTAACTGTGTGTCCAATAACCTTCAGGTAGAAATGTTTCACTCCAGCTTCCCACACCACATCAAAGCCTTGTCCATAATGGCTAGGCATTTAGAGAAGGAGAAGGAAGGAGTCATCAGCTGCTTGGATCTGATCCTAAAATGGCTCACGCTGCGTTTCTTTGACACCAACACATGGGTGCTTACAAAGAGCTTAGAGTACCTTGATTTGCTGCTAACCTTGCTGAGTCAAGAGAAGTATCAGTTGATGGAGAGTGAGGCCTCTTACTTATTTCCATATCTGATCATGAAGATGGGAGAGTCAAAAGAAGCTGTCCTCAAATTGGTGCACACTGTCCTGAAGAGGATATGCCTGGTCTATCCAGCCAGCAAGGTGTTTGGCTTCCTCATGGAAGGGGTCAAGTCCAAGAATGCTAAGCAACAGGCAGGATGCCTGGAGCAGGTGGGTTATCTCATTGAAGTTTATGGCCTAAATATATGTGAGTCCAGCCCTGACAAAGCCTTAAAGAGGATAGCTGCCTTTTTGAAAGATGACAACAGTTCTGTTTGCAGTGCTGCCTTAAACATTATGGTTTTAGTTTGCAAAACTCATGGGGAAGCTATGTTCAGAATGGTTGGGAATCTTCCTGAAAAACAAATGAAGATGCTAGGACAAATCRCAGAACAGACATCCGCTAAGCCAGCAGTCTCTCCAGCACAGCATCTCTGTGAAAAATCTCAGCAGGCTTCAACCACAAGACCTGAAATCACTTATCAGCAGGCAGGAGACGCACCCTCAAAGCTTGAACCGACCTGCTCTCAAGGAGGAAATGTGGATACTGTGGACGTGACTCCCCAGACGCTGCCACCAGATCTAGATCAGCATGAGAGCAGGCTGGTCACCAAAAAATCCAACCGCTTTAAACTGAAGAATATCATTCATCTAGACACCATCCCCGAATATCAGACCCTGCCCATCTCYTCAGACACTGATAACACATGCCATAACATCGTCTTAACCATTAATTCCCTTATTTGTCACATTAGCAGTGGTGACACTGACACCAGCATCCAGGCAATGGTAAAAATTGAGCAGATCCTGAGAGGGAATGACAAAGTAGAGACCATGTCTGGACATATTAACGAGTTCCTTGAAGCAACCATCGAGCAACTCAAGTTTATCCACCAGCAAAAGGAAGCAAAGGAGAAAATGGAAAAGGACCAAGTCATTCTGCTGTGTAGCTGCATCATCCAGGCCATGATGTCTCTCTTCCAGGAGGAGAGACTGGCCCAGGAGGCTTCTATTGAGGTGCTTAAGGWTGTAATACACAATCTCATTACCTTAATGCTACACTCCCTGGTGGGGGATCTGGAGGAAGATCAGAAGCTCATACAGTCCATTAATCTCCTCTTGAAGAGGATTTTGGAAAAATCTRACCAAACAAGGATCTTTCGCGCCTTGCTCAAGCTGCTCCAAGACAACCTGACCACTGAGGGCAGCACAGACAAGTTCTCTGATCTACTGGCCAAGTGCCTGTGGAGGACTACACGACTTCTCCCAGGCACCATCAGTACCATCAACCTGGACGAAATCCTACTGGACATCCACATACTCATGAAGGCTCTCTCGGACGAGAAAATGAGACAGTATACAAACAAACTCCCACTGCGGGCTCTGAAAACTCTGCTGCACACTTTGTGCAAGCTGAAAGGCGTGGGGATCCTGGATCATCTCACCCTGATTGAGGACACAGCTGAGTCTGAGGTAGAAGCCTACCTACGAAAGGCAATCAGACCTATTGCCAAGCAAGTTGCAAACAAAACAACTGTAGGAGCATGGAAGGAGGTTCCCCAGGCAACCTCAGAGTTTGAAAAGGACAAAGCAGATGATGTTTTGGAGGGCATCTTCCAGAAGATTTGCTCCAAGGAAAGCTCAAGGGAAGGTCTAGAGGAGTTGTATGAATATAAGAAAAAATGCCCTGAGGCAAAGTTGGAGCCTTTCMTAGGAAACCTCTCCCTCTTCTTGCAGAGTTATGTGAAGCAAGGCCTGGCCATCATCCAGGCAGAGCAAGACACCAGACAGCACATTTCTCCTCCTCCCTCAGGGGTATCCCCTCATATGGAAGGATCTCCCCCTGGACCACCAGTGACGCTGGGAGGGACCACAAATGAGGAGGAGGTGACACCATCATGCCACTTGGATGCCACATTCGACAGGCAGCAGCAACATGAGCTTGAGAAAAAGATGGTTCACAATAGACCCTCTGCCAGCCAGCTCCCCTTGGAGGACGAGGAAGTCATACCTCTTTCTCCCTTCCAAAGTTGCACAACAGCAAGATCCTTAAGGACATGAACCACGAGCAGAAATAGCACCAGAACTAGGAGCCAAGCTGCTGGGTGTTTTATCACTGGCCTCCTTATCACACTCCTCAACAGGCAGATGAAACGAACGGCTAAAAAATAAAGAAACAACTCTATCATGAGTATCAGGTGGGTTATCTGTGAAATAGCATATTGGGACCTGCATCCACAAGACCTGCAGATCCCAAGAGCTGGTCCAAAATGTTGGTTGATCACTCTGTTGCTGTTGTTCTGAACAGCCAAGAGGGGGGCAAGGTAGCACTGGGGCAGAAATACTTGGACAAGGAGCATTAAAAGCATGTGCACCCCTAGAAAAATGTCCCTCAAGCTCAGATCTGGGCTCCTCTGGTGAGCAAGTAGAGCCTGACCTGCTCCCGAAGGGTGCAGCCTAAATAGAACAGAGGATTGTTACACTTTCCAAACCAAAGAGGAGACAGGTCAGGAGAGATGCAATCCAAGTAAAGGGGAGAGTGTTGCCCGGGATGCCTGCACATTGCGTCCACTTACATGTCCATCTGCACTCATTGCAGCCCTCTTTCTGCGGGAATGCCCACATTCTTTCCTTAAATAGCAGTGAAGAGCAGGGCAGGCAGGGGCCTAGGAGATGCACAATAGCACATACAAGACACGGCTTTTCCAGTGACAGAAGAGTTGTTTCCCATCATTTCTGTCATGCATATACTGTTCTGCCTCTTTCCTGGGAACAGCTATAGAATTGCTTGTTTCCAGAGTTCAAGATCTTCATGATCACATGTCTCAGCACAGCACAGCTTTTTAGGCTTTAAAAAAGTAGGGTGGTGGAGATAGAGGACTTGGGGCAATGTTGAACCTCCCCCCCCCCCAGTGCAAAAGGGCACAAAACAGTACAGGGGAGCTGACTGCCCAGGTGACTCTGCAAGGGTCCTTCCAGCACAGACTTTTCTAGCAATCAAGCCATTCAGGGCCAACAGTGTAGCAGACAAACAGTGCTCTGGCTCCTATCTGAGAGCTGCCTGAAGACACTAGGATTTTCAAACAGCATTTCTGCATTTCTACAATGAAGACAGTTTTTATGAGGCTACCAAAGGCAAAGGCTGCAATAGGAAATTCATTAGAGAAAGTGCTTTGTACCAATTTCTGTTTTCTTAGGTAAAATCAATAAGACAGAGAATTTCAAACCCACTTAGGTTTGTCAAACTAAAGGAGTTTAAGAAAGTAGAATTGCTGTGGATGTCCACAGAATGCCAATGCATTATCCCAAGCACATCTCTTTAACTKTGCCCAAGGATCACTCTGATTTCTCATGTGAAATCGCTTTGATTTATGTCCCCTGCTTTGTGTCTTGTGTAATAGTAAGCACTTAAATGATGCTCACTAAATTACAAGGCTTATTTACTAATGGATAAATCAACCAATTACAAAATATTTCTGATGTTTCAGATTCAGGCAGAGCGAGTCAACTGCCTGATGAACATGGCAAACTTGTATTTTTAATTAAAAAAGAAAAGCCTTGGCCACCCCCTTGCCTACCCCATTCACACACCATGCTGCAGCCGGAAGACAATGGCAGAATCCTATTCTGTAACACTAAATGCCTGATCCATTCCTTGAGTGTTCAAGAAACTGTAGAAAACATGGGAAGGCCAAGTGTTTGAAAGCCATACAGTATGTGCCAGGCAGGCAGAATATTTGCCATGATGCATCGCGCTAACAGAGTGCCTCAGGGCCCTTGTCAGCAGTCAGAAGCCTCCTGCAGTGGATGCTTCACAAAGCCAGAGCAAGTGATAATCCCTGTCCTACAGATATTGCTAATGATAGGAGATAACTACATCAGCAAAGATACCCCAGGGTCCTGTAAGAGCAAGCTACCTCTTGAATATTCTTAGCATATTCTCACCTGTGCCCATCCATGCAACCACTGAGCAACGATTGAGAGTGCCCTGAACATCAGACTATGATCTACAAGGTATTCTTGCTTTCACCTCCTTGCCCCTGTCAAAGAATGGTATGCAGTGGGTTACCTCACTCTCATTTTGGCTTTTACTCAATGCTAACATTGGTCTGAACTTTGTCAAGAACRAGCGAAAGGCCTAGAAATGTGCTTTGTGCTCAGATGTGTACTGGTGAGGCTTGTGATAGCCTGTGTCCTAGAAGAACGAAGTAAGGACCAGGTAAGAAACTGCAGAAGAAACAGAATGGGTAGGAATCAATGTTCCCCCCTCCTATCTGYTAGAAAACCAGTCCTCTAAGCCATTTGTCCTCCCCTACAGCCCTGGGGAAGAGCAAAGAGCAAAAGAGCAGTGGGCCAGGAGAAGAAGAGAGAGAGTGAGCTGCACAGATATCTTCAGGGAAAGCTGACCTGGTACCTTCTGCTCTTTCCTGATTCAGGTCAAACTCCCTCTTCTGTTGCTGGAATCATGACCAAACTGCAGACTCAAGAGATAGTAGGGTCAGAAAGATCAAAGAGTTATAAATAAATACACTAAAAACAAATCAGTTAGATAAAAACAKTAGACAGAGCCACACTAATTAAAAATATAATAATCTAGATAGTGGACATTTATTTTAAAAGGTGCAATTACAGCTTTTAATCATCTTGGTTTAAATTAACAGTAGCAGTGAAGTGGCTGTGTTCCTTGTAATAAACTGATATTAGAAAGCCAGTTCAGTGTCTCTCCCTCTCTCTGACTAATTCTCTCTCCTCTCATCGTAAAATAACCTTTTGGTGTCTTTTTCTTGTGGAGTCTTGAAGATGAAGACACAATATTGGAGCTAAATTAAATCTCCTTCATATATTTCTCTTCTTTCAAGCTGTAAAAATTGCTGGTATCAGTCATTCAGTCTGATGCTGACGCAACCACACTCAAGGAGAACATCTGGGGGCCCCAAGAGTCATTATAGGGAAAATAAAATCCTATATTACAATCAGTCAGCAATTAAAAGGCAGGATGCAGGAGGGTCAATTCTGCCAGATGCTGAGCTGGCGTAGCAGTGAAATCAAGTGATAGACTTGTGATCTGCTGGGGCTCTTTTGTCCTTCTCTGGGTGAGATAAGAGGAGGCCAGAAAGTTTCCGAATCTTCTGCCTGGCACAAATGGTTTTGGAAGTAGCTTRTATTAAGTCAGGTCAAAGGCGTCACCAGTTTAGTACTTGCTCACAGCCAGAGAGGCAGGTTTGTGGAGCTGCAGTGCTGATCCTTTCTTGGCCTGACAGGACCAGGAATTAYGTGATCAACAGCAAAGCATAGTTTGCAAGCTGAAGCCCCATCTCAGGAGCGGGCTCAATTCAGGCACTGGCAAGTTAGAGACATGACTCAGGGGTAGCTATGAAAGCTGTCCAYACTGTGTGTGGTTCTGACTTAGCAAAATGGCAGGTCTTACCTGCCTGGGCAATTATCATGATTTTTTTTTCCAATTAAACCTGTTATTCCTACATATGCACCTACATTTGCCCTAGAAAAGTATCTTTCCTACAGAAGAGACCAGGATATAGGCACAAAGACATTGACAAGTGCTCAAACAATGATTGGCCTGCAGAGATTCACAGATATCTTACAGGAAAAGCTACTGGGGGCATAGATTTCCAGGTATGGCTGTGCCAAGGTGGACTTGAACCAGCAGCCAAGGAGAAGCAGGTCTTCACTGGCTGCAAAAGCTCTGCTGGTCTGCAGTCTCTCATCTCCACCAGCCAGTAATGCAGTTGWCTGCAATGCCAGTGCCTGTGTTCTGTCCCTTTGACACCATCTGCACAGAGTGACAGCAGCCCAAAAAGTTCCTGAGCTCAAAACTCAGTTTCCAGCAATAATCCTAACATGTCTGTCCCACAGCACACACTGGTAAGACCATGGTGTTGGTGCTCCTCATGGTATTTGGATGTTTCACATCTCAACTGGATTAGCTAATGCCTGCAAGGAAAGGGACAGGGAGAAAAAATGGGGAAAGAAAAAAATATTTTGGACCTGCTTTCTGTGTGGAAATGAGCAGTATGCAGGGAGTGTATATGTGTGAGTGTGCATGTACACACCCACACACGTGTGTTTCTGCAGGCATATGTCACTGTTCCTTCCATAGCTGCTCACCCACTCCTATTTTCTGGCCATTGTCACCAAACACAGTTGCTTATCTGCATATATAGTTCAGGGCACATGATTAAAATCAGGAGCCCTTTGAAAAGAGAATTTCCTCTCTCTAATTAGCACCAAACCATCTTCTTTTTCCTGTTTACTTAAAGGGTGTGCAAACATACAGTGAGAGAGCAAGTGAGAGTCACGCACTCCTCACCACTGCAAACGGCAATGTAATTACCTAGCCCGCACATTAAGATTAATAAATATTAACTTTACTTGGGTTTTTACTGTCCACCTAAAATGGAAACAATGAGCTTTACTACTTAATCAAATTAGAGCTATAAAATGATTTCCTTTTTAGAAGGTTCATTTCTGCTTTGCTGGCAATTAATGTTGATGATTCAAGTCCCATCTTTAAAACATTTCGAAATACAGAAAATGGCAGAAATGCCACAGTGCATTAATGGAGCCATAATACACATCAGGTAATAATGCATGAAGAGCCTGTTTACTTTGCTCTAATTATTTGAGAGCTTTTTTAAAAAACAAACAATCTCAACATGTGAAAACTTATATTTCATTTGGGTTAATTTTTAAAAACAAACAGGAAAAACCCACAGTCTTTGAAGTGTTGCTTTGAAATTCCCTGCAAAGACAGGCCAGGGCCGAGGCAGACATTGGGGAGCAAATCTTACCTTTTGTTTTTCTCTTGCACCTCTCTCTTCAGGGTTTGAAGGGCAGCAGGGACCATTTACACACTGAAGGGGCACACAGCTGTTCTTGCACCGTCTCTGGAAATACCTCTAGGAATCAATGAGCCATCTCGTAGGAAACCCTCATCCCTTGCTGAGTGGCAGCTGGGCAGAGTTACTGTCATTGCAAGGTCTGAGAGAGCTGAAAACCCCTTTACATATTTACCACAACCAAGAAAGGATTTGTCAGCTGTAACTTCGTCTGAGAGACAGCCCACCAGTGAGGCAACTGGAGCTCTTGTTGCCTTTGCAGAACCAGCAGTTTTCTCTTCCTCTTCCTTTACAAATTAAGACATCTCGGTTAGAATAACTGAGGTAAGAATGGACCTCTCGAGGTCTCTAGTTCAATCCCTGGCACAAAGGAGTCAACTTCAAAGTTAGATCATATTGCTACAGACCTTTTCCAGCTCGGTTTGAATATCTCCAAAGCTGGAGATCCTCCCAGGGCTGCAYTGCTCTCATTGTGAATATTTTTGCCTTATATCCACTTGGAACTTTCCTTGCTGCATGTAGCACCCATGATCTCTTGTCCTTTTGCTGTGCACCTCTGACAACCATCTGGCTCCAACTCCCAATTACCTTGTAGGTAGCTGAAGACAGCAGTGAGATCCCTCTTGGCCTTTTCTTTAGGATGAACAAACCCAGTCTCCCAGCTTCACCTCATTCATCTTGTGTTCCAGTGCTCAATTATCTTGGTGGACTGCTGGACTTGCTCCAGCTAACCCATATCTGTCTTTTGCTGAAAAYTCCAAAATTCGACACAGGAGCAGATGTAACAGCATGACTGTTACCTAGAGGGGAAAGATCGTTTCCTGATTCCTCATTATGCTCTTACAGATGCAGCGTTATGTGCATTTAGCCTTCTTCACTTCCAGGATGCCCAGAGACTCATTTTCAGCTTATTGTTCACCAGCATCCCCCATTCCTTCTTGATGGAGCTATTTTCAAGCTAATTGCCCCCACACTGGGCAGTTGCTTCCCCTGCATGCATTTGCTGGTGAAATTCATTAGGCTCCCATTGGTCCCTTCCTCCTGCCTCACCAGGTCTCTCTGAACAGCAGCCCATCCTTTATCCTACTGACCACCCGTCAACATGATGTCCTCCACAGGCTCATAGCAGCACGAGAAAACGTGCCCAAACTCTTGTGGTCTCCCTCCAGCCCCTCTCAAATGAACAGGAATTTCTCAAAAGGAAGGTGAATGACATCTGGCTCAAAGAAGTGGTAGTTTCACAGAGCTATTCATCTGATTCAGTAATGTCAGTTGGCTGACCAGTGCCAGAGCCTCTCATATGGCACTTATGCTGCTTTTTCCACAACTAGTTTCCTGCAGCTTAACGACTTATTCTCCATTGCCCAGCTGGAAAAAGTCTTAGCCTGCCCCCCTGCAGGGTAATATGCATTAGCTTATGCATTTTACACCCTACTCTGATCAGACAGCATCATACAGCTGGTTTGTATGGGGTTAGCTCAGGATCTTTACTACTGCACAAAGCACAGGGCTGTGCAGAATCTGACCCCAGATCTACTGGCCTGGTTTTTCAAAAGCAAGGCCATTCTCCCTGTTGCAGAGCGTGAGTTGATTCAYCACTCATGTGCATTTGCAATGCTACACAAGCTAAGATAATTTTCCCCCCAAAGTAATAACTTTTCAATTACCTTCATTACTCCTTGCTCAACACAAGCACAGCAYAGCACCTCTTGAGGGAGCAGCTGAGTATTTCTCTCCAGGGTGCACATTTATTATTTTAAGAATCATTTAATTTTCCATCTGAACAAAAGGGGCAAATCTAGGTCCTGAATGACTCCAGGRCCTCGTTCAATACTATGCTGCATTATCCATCATGTCAATTACATATGGTAATTCATCTACGACGAACCTCGATACGTAGATCTGAGAGCATTTGAGGTACCTGGCATGGCTCATATTTCTGGGAGCCCATTGAAAGAAAACATCGCGACTGTGAAGCACACAATTATGTCCAAGAAGCTCAGGCTAAGTTTTTATTAATGAGGCCTTTAGCATACCACCACATGTAGCCTGGTTTTCCAGTGCCTCTCCCAAAATCTCTTCTCCCTCCAATCCCACTGTTGGCTGTTACTGGGCTGTGAATTACAGTGTTTGTGGAATGTTCTTCACAATGAGTTTCTTACCAAGAGAAATATGACCAAATGTCACCACGGCAAATAGTCCAGTAGAGACACTGTTTCTCTCCAGGATCTGCAGAGCAGCGGTGTCCCCTTCATCAGTGACCTGCAGCACTTGATCCAAAGCCCTCTGAGGGGTGTGGGGAAAGCCTTCATTAAGATTTGCATACCTTAAGGTAATACCAGAAATTCAGCTACAGCCCTGATCTTAATAGCTGTGGGCTTTCGCTGCCTCTTGGTGCTTTCTGCAACTTTTATCTGCTTTCAGATATCCTTTTAACAGAGGCTGTCTGGGTTAGAGAAGCTCTCCCCGGTTCTCCATGGGCTCTGAGCTAATCTTTGGCACAAGCCCAGCCAGGATTAGGTCTCAAAGATACTATCACAGAAGAGAATGACCCTCTTCACACAGCTGCTATTGGTAGTGTGAATACAGCCCTGATCTGTAAAGCAAATCATCGATCCAGCCTCAAGCCGGGCCCTGCGGGAGTGCCTGGTGTTAGCATAGCTGCGGGCTGTTTGTTCAGCAGCTCTCCCTGCTGCCTGGGAGTGGGTGGACTCCTGTCAGCTCCTGGGAAGCACAAGAAACAGGCTCAGTTGGAGCAATAGTGCTGTCACCAGGCTCAGAAAATAACGAGAGCCCCAGCTTGCTTCAAAGTGCTTCAGTAACAGGTACTTGCCTCATGCTGAGAGGCCACTTTGCATGATCGCATCCTTGGGAAACATAAGTGCTGGTACCCAAGGAAAAGCARCCCTGGGAGATTCCCCTGTGCATTGCTAATGCGCATATCAGTGATCAGCAGCAATGAAGCCAGATCATATTCCAGCCATGCAAGTGATATCCTGACCCTGTGCTAATATCTCCAGGGAATACCAGTGCAATGACCTTTGAGCCTGTCACACACAGCAGCTGTTTCTTTGGAAAGCTAAAGGTTAACAGAACCATGCAGTATTTTTCACTGAGTGACATTTGCTTCCTTATGGCTGTTTCTTATCCTGCCACCCAGCAGTGTCTGGGTGCTCCTCTGCCCAGGCATGTCACTGGAGAGGGCCTCCTCAGAGTCCCCAGAGAATGGATGGCTTAATTCCTTAAGAGGAAAAGGTGAAAGTCAGTCACTTGAATTTTATTCACTTGAGTCTCAGGTGGACAAAAGGCAGAGAAAATCTGGTAGCAGCTTGGTCTTTTGTCAGGGAAAGTCCAGCAACRGAGAAGCAAGGGATCTTAATAAAATCTTGGAGCTAAATGCTAGTCTCATCATTTCTTTTGACCTTCTGTTTGCGTAGTTCGAAAGATTGCACCCAGCAAATCTCTGATGAGAAATTGGATGGGTTTCTTCAGTTTACATCTGAGCAGTCAGGTTTTCCTGCACCTATAGGAGCTGACTGAGCAACAGGCTGATTGAGCCTGCCTGGTGCCTCCCTGCACGGAGGCTAGAAGATCCTCTCCCTGATTCAGACCCTTGTTGGCACAGGGTCCTGGGCCCTTTGCCATGGCGGTCCCTGATGCTGGTGGCTCTCATGTTGATCCAGTAGCATTGGCAGTRGTCCAGCGCTCTGGGCAAGCTTCCAGGAGATGAGGAGTAGAGCTCCCTTTATCTTCACTCRTTCCTCATTTCCGTAACTGTTTGTAAAGTAGCCTTCTGGCATTTTCCTGGGCGCAAGAGTACATCTGGAATGAACCTGTGCCTAGTGCATACAGGATTCCCCCAAGCATTGCTCCCAGAGCTTTTTCAAGGAGGAGAAGGCAGCAGGATGAGTTCAAAGGGTGGAAATGACAAACAGACTGCATAATGTGTCAGTGAGGAGTTCTCCACAGAGCTCATGGGAGACAACCTGAAAGTTTGGCTAACTGGAAAATCATCTCTGATGGTTGTGGAGGTAAAGTGCTGCTCCTGAATTATCATTGCTCAGAGAATCATTATGAACAAGGAAAAGGTATCTCATGTACTTGCATTCTCTGCTATTTTCCCCTCTTCTCTCAATTCAGCTGATAAACTATTTATTTATTTACCATTCCCCAAATTATCACAAGCCTGGAAGTGCCTAGCTGTTACCTCATTTAGTAAGCAGCCCCTAGTTTTGCCAGAAAACATATGGATCACTCAGCTCAGTTCGGAGAGAAGCATGGCAATGTTCAGGTGAGATTTTTCATCCCCTTAGTCTCCTCACTGATTAAATTGTCCGAGGGATACTGTTTCCACTCCCCCTCCCAGAGCTGCACAGTGCCCAGGCTCTGGTGAGGTTTGCAAGAGGACTCWCGTTCTCCTCTGTTGATATCAGTGTGCTTCAGTAGTACAAAACAGAGAGGACTCAGAGGCATAATGTCAGGACCAAGGTCCCTCTGCCAGCAAGGTCCTTTAGGGCGGCTGGAGTCAGAAGAACCCCTTTAACTTGGATGCTGTGCTTAAATCTTTGCAAAGGACTAAATCAGCTGTGTGCAAATACAAAACATGTGGCATGTGTAGCTCTTTTGTCTTTACCTTCATCTCCTTCTTGAAAAACAAAACACTTTAATTGTGTAGACTGGCTGTCACCTAAGGCTATGACAACAGTTCGAATTGCTGAGGAAGAAACTTAGCAGGTTTTTCAAGCAGTGTGGAGTGGACTTTTTCCCGAAAGACCAGAGCATATCCTGCACTTCCAGACACAAACGAACAAGTGGGAGAACTGCTGTGTTCTGGTGGCACCAGTAGAGCAAGGAACTGTGTAAATAGACACTGATCTCACTAGGACTTCTACAGGTGAAGAAAATGTATAACCAACTTTCCAGGGTAGTCTTTAGAGGATGTTCTTTGTTTCCTTTTGCTGGTGGTTGGACAACAGTCACTATCAAACATCTGACATGAAAGAGAGGACCCAAAAGCAACAAGAAAATAACATGGCTAATTAGTTCCATCACTTCCCTCTGGAATATCTCTGTTGAACAGGGTTAGATTTCTCCCCTTCCCCCTGTAAATGATCCTCACATTTAATTACACTAGAAACCTGGCTGTGCCTGGCTCAGATGGAGTGTTTTACGACTTATACATTCTTTACTGATAAGAGATGCTGTTGCTATTGTACAAGTGAGAAGTGACTTTGAAGGGTTTTATATCTCCCCTGGGAGGCTGCAGCTCCAACCACCTTGAAACAGTAAGACCGAGGCAGAGGCAGAAATCTGTAAGGGGAAAGCAATAATTCCCATGATCTGTAAAGGAGAAGCAGCACTATCTTTGTCTCTACCCTTTCATCTAATTGGGGAGGCTAAAAATGATAATTTTTCAGGTGAATGGTGCATGTGGGAGAGAGGATTGGTTCCAGCGGAGGCCGGATTCCGAACTCTCAAGGATAGCAAGCATCCAGAATATCTTGCAAAAATGTTAATGTAAGGCAGTGTTTGCAGAAAATGTGCTGGTAATCCCTTCCAAACAAGTACTCCTGTGGAGTAATTTCACCCATGATATGATSAACAGTCAAGGTAAATCTGCAGTATCCAAAATCTTTCATTTCATACATTGATCAATATATTTTTGAGGAACATAAAACTGGGTCCCTGAGAGAACAGTGATTATTCCATGGATAAAAGGTGATACTAAACTGGAAACTCAGGGTTTAAGTGACAATAGTTGTGCCAGCCACTGATATGATCCTTAAAATGGGAACAACATAGCGCTGCTTTCCCTAGAACATTTGTGTCTATTCAGATTACARTCTCTTTAATATCAAGGCCATGACATCTTCACTTTCACCCTGTCACCATTTGTCACCCCACACTTTAACACTCTTTTACCCAACATCCACCTACAGTCGGGGCAGTGTCAGCCCCAAGACATGCCTAGCCGAGAGCTCGGCAGGGTCCTAGAGATTTTTATGAGACAGTCTAAGTAGGTTTCCAAGTCAGACTAGCAAGAATTACATCTGAGTCATGTAATCATACAAAATTTTCACCCTCTCAAAAGTGATTTTCTTCAGACAGGCTGAATTCCTCTCCCACTTCTCATTTTGCACTAATACGGAGCTTTTCAGACAAAGATTTCAAATTAATTGTGCACTGAGGTAAGTTAATACGATCAAAGGAGCTAATAGGCTTTCACATGTATTTACATGATACAAGAMTCACAAATTATAAGACTGAACCAAGAGATTTGTGATAAATTGTCTGTGGATTATTTGTCTGCCTGTTGTGCAATGGAGAAATTGTCCATGTTTTGTTGCAAAAGTCAGCGGTGAATTTACCTGGGCTGGAAAATAGAAGATTTTCTAATAATAAAATACCATTGTCACCAGCTCGTATAAAGGCAGGAAAACCTCAGTACCCGGAACTAGGCTTGGTGAGGTCCACCCACAGAAGAGAGRCAGCAGATCTCCTCGGTGGTAAGTCAGGCTTTGTAGCACCAGGAAGAYGGACACAGGCAGGGAGATTTTCTGCTGAGCCAGGAGGGTTGAGACAGATGAAACAGGAGAAATGAGCAGAGGCTAGAAAAGAAACTACATATCAAGAGACATTTTTTCTCCAAGACTATCTGGCAAGCTTCATTTAATGAGAGCAATGTCATCTTCATCATTAGCTGCCTAAATTGAGTCAGGCCAAGGCAGGGAAAAATACACTGCCAGAGGGACACTGCTTTAAGCAGGCTGCAGGCAAAGTCTAACAGATCTGTTCTATTTAAGTATTTCTGGGAAGTGAAACTATTCAAGTAGGAGGTAATGAGAAAGGCACATGACAGATAAATAGTATTTTTTTTTTGCAGGAAAGAGAGGTTCCAATCTCCAACCCAAATCAGGATAAAAGGGATCTGAACCTAGATTTGCTATGTTCTTTGTGTCAGCCCATAAGTAATAGAGCCAGGTGGGAACCTCATATTTTGTTTCATGGAAATTCCACAAATTCATTCTTTTTTTTTCTTTAAGTTCTGAAGCAGCCTTAATCCAAAATTTTTAAATTTCCCAATTTTATTATCTTTTAATTCTTTTTTTCAGYAGAAATGTTTAGTTTTAGTGAATGCAAAAGTTTTGCTTTACATTGACCTTTAAAATGATACGAGTTAAATATATCTTATAAACTCTGAGTTTTCTTTTTGAATAAAAAGAGATGAAAAATGGAAATCATCTTGTGCCAGCATATGCATACAGGACAATTTGAACCTTTTCTCCTAGACAATATTGTGCTGAAATTGATATATTTTGAAAAATGTTTTGATTTAAATAAAAGTGGCATTTTTTGATCACAAATTGTAAAGCTTTTCTGGATAGCTCCTTTAGGGGCTTGGCTGATTATCACCCTTTCCTTGTTCTGGTATGACTGCTGAACACAGTGGAGCCCATGTCTGCAGCTGGGGTAAGAAAGGCTGAGCCCAGAGCTGCACCACACAACAATGTCAGCACAGCAAATAGGAGTAACGTGTTGGGGTGCAGAGCGTTGCAGAGTCGGCAGTGTCACTTGGTAATCATAGAATCATAGAACGGTAAGAGTGGAAGGGACCTCCAGAGATCATCTAGTCATCTTCCTACATGYCCCCTGTAGATCAGCTTTGGGCCTGTTAGTATGGGGGAGATCAGAAAGGACTAGGGGAGAACATTGAATTGAGTGGGACCCTCTGGATCTGCAAAGTTTTGCAAAGCTCTACAAGGTCTCTCTGTGAAAGACACTGCTTAATGAAGGAGTTTACACGGCCTCTCTATTTCACTAGCAGATTTGTGGCTTGGCTCCAGAATAACACTATCTTAAAAGAGAAAAATGACCTAAAAATAAGAAAACAGAGAGGAAAAGAGGAAGTGAGAAGGAGGAGAAAGACCTGCCTTTCTGATACTCCCTCTGCTTGGGTTAAGGTGATCTGCTGTCCAGTCCCAAGACTCCCAAACATCCTGCGCAAGYAGTGGGCATTAGGCAATGAACTCCTCTCCTTTCAACATAATTATTGTTTTTTGCATGRGAACATGAAGAAATACAGCCTCTGGACATAAAGGTCTATTTCCTGAACCCTAGGAGCACGGGAAACATGCTGATCCTTTGGGGGAAAAGAAGGAGAAAGGATATGTCCTGGTAGGTTGAGAAGAGACCAGAGTTAGTGGAGTAGGAGTCTTGGTGTCAAACAATGTTCAAAATACCCTTTTTGCATCATACTGGCTCTTAATTGTCACCAACCACAGAGGAACTGATTGAGCCCAGCAAGGGTCCAGCAAAATAGATAATTTCTTGCAGGCATCTAAAATTCATGAACACGGCGGTGGTCCCGTCACACCATTGCTATGTTGTTCTATGGCCCAAAGTCTCCCTTGAAGGGCGAAAATATCAGGGGTATTTTTTTCCCTGAGTACAGAATACATTTGAGTTGTTAACGCGTGGCTTGCACTTCAGGTGGATCCTCACTGAAGGGCCGAGAGCTTGTCTCAAACTGCGTGTTGTAAATTAACTCTAAATGTAATGAATGCATTAAAGGGCTGTTAGGTCTGAAGGATGTGCTCAGAAAACCTAAGTTCTTATTAAGGCCTTGATACATAAAAGCTTTACGCACCATTTACGCAGGTTTCTTTATTGGAAATGTTACTTGGAAAGAGCCCTTGAGTGGCTTCTTCATGGAGAAATGGGGTTAGGAGTCTGGTCGCACAGTCTCACACGTGTGCTTGCAAACATATGTACCAGCAGAGATGTGGATACATGCAGGTGTATGTAGATACACATTAGTGCATACATGCGCATTTACATTACTGTTGCTGTCATGCAGGACACCCATCTGGTATGTACTCAGTGTCCACCTGCTTGCATGAGAATGCACCAAGCTGAGCAGTGATGTTACTCCTTCAGAGCCAAACCCATGCATTGCTCAGGCTATAAACCTTGGAGCTGCTCAGGGCTTATCTGCTGCTGTCTTCAAAGGGGCTAGGGACACCCTGGCCATGGGGTCTCCCTTCTCTGCCTGGCTGTCCATCCCCAGGGCAAAGCAGCCCCTCCTGGTGCTCAGAAGCTGACAGCAAGGTCCCTTTGGGGCATGAGACTGGGCAATCTGAGTGGGAGCAGGGAGGTTGTGCTGAGCCAGGGTGAGGGCTGGAGGAGAAAACACAGAGAAATAACAGAAAACACTTCCGAGAGCAGCAGCTCTTGGAAATGACTCACGCTGACTAGGGTGGGGGTGCRGACAGGAAGAGTAAATGAATCTCTTCCATGCCTCATCTGTGTGATTTTCAAGGCTACAGCTCTGCAAAGAGGTGGAGGGATCTTACAGCATAGAAACTGGTCTGTAACATCCCAGGCTGGCTTTAATCTCRGTGAAAGAGAGGTCGAAATAGGTCTGTTCCTGGGCTGCTGGACGTGAAGAGCGTGGGATCCTCTGTGGAGTGTCTGTGATCAGGGCTGTCTCTGTGACACAGAAGTGATGGACAAGCCTGCCAGCTCTGCTACCTGGGCTCCATCTCAGGGGAAAATAAGTCCCCTGAGGAAGCAAGTTGTTTAATTTCCACATTGGTTGCATGAAAGGAGATATTTGCCATTTTCTCTATCTCAGAGATCTATAGAGAGGAACAGTCAGAAAATTGCTGGAGGATAAAAAATAATTCATATTAAACATGTCATTCCAAGGGGATCCAGATGAATCAGGTTTTAAGTGACACCCCACGCTGATCATGATAAATATCYCACTTGCAAAGCAGCCCCAGGAATTTTACAGCCTTTATTTGAACAGTTGACACTAAGAAACAGCAGAGAGTCTGTTGAGCACCAAGCAGAGATGGCACTGTGCTCCTCCCTGTTTCTGCCCTGTGCCATAGGTAGGACAGCCACATTAACACAAGTTCTCGCATGAATAGTGACATCAACCCAAGGTCCTCAGAGTTTCTTGACACAAATGAATCGCTGCAGTCCATGTCTGACCTGGTGAGCCCTGGCAGGAGCAGGCTAACAAGTTACATGGGGTCCTCAGGTCATAGGGCCTGTGCTGCTCCCTTGGTCACATTACTAGCTCCATGCAGAAGCAAAATAGAGCAATGCTGGTCCTAGGCAAAAGAATATATATCCAGAGGCCCTCTAGCCATCTCACCAGGGCATTGGGAGATGCTGGGGAGGGAGACCACTGTCTACTCTCTGCTACCCCTTCCTCTGGTGCTGTCTGGGCTCTGTCCCTGCCYAGCCTCCCACAACTTCAGCTAATCCATTCTGACCCTGCTCACTGTCAGCCCCCGCAACCTCYGGGTGTCCTGATAGTTTCAGTGAGTGCCCCTTGTTCTAGTGCTGTGGGATTTGGTGAACAAGTCTGCATTCACCCTACCTAAAACCTTCATGATTTCATCCTACTCAGCCTTCTCTTTTCCAGGCTGAAGASTCCTGGCTTTTTTAGTTTCCCCWTGYAAGGCAGCTCTCCTATGCCCTGGATCATTTCAGCCTGTTGTCTCTGTACTGCTTCTAGCTYCCCTACAACCTTCCTCAGTGCTGAGACCTGAACCGCTGCCATGCTCAAGCATAAACCCAAGCACAGCCCCAAACTCAAAGTCAGGCTAGGAACACAGGAGTTCCACCTCCCAGCTCCTACTCGGAGTCCTCCAAGCCCAGGGCATGGCAAATGTTATCATCAGTGTAAGCAGCAAGGAGGCAAGAAGTAGCAGGTCTTGAYTATTCCTTGGAGTATATGTATAACTATATACCTTATATCCCTAATTCCCCCAGTGAAATGGAAGTACAACACAACCCCATGCACCTAAGCAGAGGTTACTGAAGAATCTGTCCTCTCTGTTTCCCTCAACATATCTAGACATACATAAAGCCAGCAGCTCTTCTCATCAAAGTTTAGCAATGACATTTATCCTCGTTTTAATTATAACTTGCTCTGTGAGTGTGCTATTAGCAGAGTAGAATAATGGTATGTTCAATCTGAGCAGTCTGCCTGATCTCAGGAAAGTTTAATCAGGCAACAGCAACTGTACCTGAAGTCATCACATTAGCTATATGGCAACATCTCTCCTCTCATAATGTTGCAACATTGAGCCCCTGTTCAACAGGAATGAGCTTTATTTTGTTATTTRTTATTTTATTTTAGCAAAATGACTSGTTCTTCTGGATCTAGTTTTAGAGTTTTTTATTATCAGCATCCACCTGGACCTTGCAGCCAGTGGCTATACCAGAGCTCTGGTATGGGGACAGTGCAGTGCTCATGGCTTGTGTGTTGCATCAGTTGCAATCACATCCAGTCCTGAGTACATCTCAGAGAATATGGAGGAAAGAGGAGAAGAAAGTCAGAAAATATAAAATAAAATAAAACATGTGATTGCTCATTTATGGCATGCATAGCTCTCATTTCCAAATGTTCTCACAACAGAATATCTCAGCAGGCAAATTCATGGAAACAGCACACTCAGAGTGGAACATCAGTTGCATTCAGACCATAGCCTCGTGCGTCCTCTCCCCAGCAGGAAGAGAAGCAATGTCAGATAACCCTGGTATACATTAGTACCCAATTAGGTCTACTTGAGGTAGCTCCAATTTGGGGTACAGAGTCTCTGAGCAAACAACAGAGCAGGAACGAGCTATCAGAGAGCTTGTCTGAATAAYTGGTGATCCCAATGTCTTTGCACTTCAGAGCTAGGTCTCTGAGCACCCAGTCTCTGCTCTCATCTGCAAGCAGAGCACACAGTTGAGCTAGAAAAAATGAACATGAGAAAAATAAGAACCCAAATAGRGTAAAACAGAACAATAAATGAGATTTCCAACTGTTCTTGAAACAAAAAAAAAGTAATAGTCTTGTGATTTACAAGTGAATCTCAGAATTTGGAAGAAGGAGGCTGATGTTTGCTTTCTGAATGTGCAAGGTGAGCAGGGGAAGCTGGAGTGCTTCTCCTGAGAGCTTGTTTACAAAGCTACCTTTTCTTTATTTTTTTTCTGGCAGCATATAGTTGAAGTTTAATCATTGTTTGCTGTGGAATAGCCACAGGAAGCTCTGCTCCCATGAGCAACAACAGAAGACATTCAATTTTGAAGCTGCCAGTCAACAAAAGAGCATTAATTTATTAGCTCTGAAGACCCTGCTACCTGACAGTTTGGACCCTGGATACCATCTTTCACAGATTTTTCTGGATGCTCCAGTTTCGAGTGGTGTCACAAGCCAGAAAACTGCTAGGTGGTTTCCAGAATATTTTCAGACAGGAGGGACACAACTTAGTGTCCAGATTTATTTCATTTTGTTAAGAATGGCTTATTAGTAAAGTAACTCTGCCCAAGAACATTTCCATTCAGATGCGTGAGTGCTCTTAACRCAAGTGAATGAAAGCACAGTGATGAGATATTACATGGGAGGATCGGGTCTCTTACTTCTACTACCCTGAGGTTTGCTGCCACCCCTGAGGGCATCCTCCAGCACAGCCAGTGGGATCCTGTCTTCCTTCCCAAGAAGARCTAGAGCCAGAAATGCCCTTTGCCAAGYACAAACCTGTAGGAACAGGATTGGCAATGCTCCATATGGTTTAATTCAGTTGGTTAGAGCRTGATCCTGCTAATGCCAAGGTTGTGGGTTCAATCCCCGTATGGGATTGATGGTTGGGCTAGATGATCTCCAGAGGTCCCTTCCAACCTTACCATTCTAYGATATATGAGTTGCAGAAACAGTCTGTTTTGAGAACCAATAAGAAAATAAATAAGACTTTGCTGCTTAATCCCTGCTCCAGCCAAGACTCTTTCAGATTTGGTAGTTTAAACTGCAGAAGGATTTATTTATCAAAGAACAACTTTGATCACCTTAGAAGAAATGCCGGCAGAGGCCACTAAATGATGGTGTCAGGSACAAGAAACTCAGTAGATACAGTGGCAAGGAGTGAGAGAGAGATCAGTCGCTGTCCATCTGTCTATCTACAAATGTAAGTGGATTAAATGAGGAAAGTGAGCAAAATCCCTTAGTGAGGCAAAGAACATTTAAACTGAGCAGCTTCAGTACACAACCCAGTTTCAGTGATTAATAGACTGGGGAGCCATTTCAGTACATTTCTTTCGGAGTTTTATCCATCTTTTTTATCTTGAGTAATCAGAGGCTCCCTGGCACCCATCTCTCCCTTTCATAGCACCGTGCTAATAGTATTTTCTGAGCTGCAGCAGCTGTTTGTACCATAGCCTCGCAATTGAAGTACAGGCCTATAATTTTACAATTTGCCTCTGGGTAACGGATAAATAGAATGAAGGTCATATAGTCAGGATTAAAAAGGCAAAAGATCTCTATTTATGGGCAGAATAGAACATACTCACAAGTATCCTCCACTATGAGGCTGTTCACACCTTATCTGGGTGATGCTAAGCAGTTGAATGCAAAGATGCAAAAACTGCAGTATTTAACAAGCAGTGGTGGCATCTGGACAAGATCAGGGTAATGGTCATAGGGAATTGCAGGAACTGTTAGCAATGCCAAAGTGAGTTCATCCACATTAGAGGGCTCACTGSTTCTTAGGACTTCAAACACGATAATTTCACTGACAGGTCTCTCTTGGCTTTGCAAGTAGTTAGTGCAGAGGAGCAGCGTCTCTAGGAGCCAGTCCAAGCTGGTGCTGCACTTGGGAGCTCAGTGTCATGCTCTGATGGGCCCCTTTTTCTGCCCAGGTCCACAGGGAGGGCTGAGGACTTGAGARCTAGCCAAGATGGCCAAGGAGGAGGCCTACATGTGAGCAATGTGAGGATCATGGGAGAGTGTAAGAGKATATCCCTTCATTCCCCACCAGCTCTCCAGACTTGACATGAAGCAGGGGCACACATGAAGCCGCCAAAGGTCACTGAGAGCATCCAGCTGGGCTCTCCTTGGGGACAGCAGTTCACACTGCCATGTATCAGGGTGCCTGTGGCTGGTAACTGGGTTCATGCAAAAGTCAGTATCTCTTCACAATTATCTGGTTGAATGTTCACCCAAGCAAAAACTGTGGCAGAAGCCCAGGGGTACTGTTCACTGCTCTTTGGCAGAAAGGCAGGCCAGGAACTGGGTGCGAAGCAGCCTTACAGCATGGCAGTGAAGCTCACATCAGGGCTAGCCCCGCTGCCCAAGGAGCTCTGGAAAGAGCTGCCAAGGCCTCCTGTGGGACTTGGGAGAAACCTCCAACTGTGTTACCAGCCATATGCATCAGAGAGCTATGATCCAGCCTTGCTGACACATTAGGCCAAGCTGCTATCCAATTTATCTCTACTAATCTGTTCCTTTATAGGTCTGTTAAGATAGAAATCTCGGAAATGAAGAGAGAGCTGCCAGAAAGCTTTTGAATTGACAGTGGGTTGTTCAACTGTTTTAGCACGCTATCATCCTAAATTGCCTGCTGCTCAGCATTCGCACCGGCTGCCCTAATGGCATGTCTGTACCACGCAGAACTGGAGGCTTCATCTTCCTGCATTTATGAGAAACTAGGACATTATGTGAAGGGGGAATAAAACATCTCTGAGATCAGTTGTTGATGCCAGGGACATTTTATCGGCTGGTCCACAGGAGAAAGTTTGCAAGAGCCGCAGAGATGCTCCTAGGGGACTGAGCAGTCAGACAGACGGTCATCACTGAAGACCAAGATCAAGCCCTCAGCAGTGTATCTGCAGACCAGATAAAACACTGGCGGCAGCCTAGGACACTCAGTTAATGGTTTCTGGCCATGGCTTGGAGGACTTGCCCCAGCAGTTTTTAACTGCCATTCAGAGGTTGAGTTTTGAGGATAATCTGCTTTTATGTTTTTCAGTGCAGGAAAACAGACGATGTCTGCCCCTGCAGAGGATCTGTCAAATAGCCCTGAAATGGCCACAGCACCATAAAATCAAACCAAACAGTAATGTTAGCAGAGAGCAAATGAATATTGCTGGGAACTGGAGATGTGGCATCCTTCAGGCCCTGCTTCAAATCAGTGTTTTTGAGACATTATTAAAACAAGACAAGTTGGAGCCTTACTTCTGAAACCCTGATTGCAGCCAGCAATATAAACAAGGTAATTGAGTCTGAGAAATGCTGTCTCGGGGAAGAGGTTCTCTCTAACTGGTAGAAACAAATTGGGAAAACTCTTACTTTGAAATATACCACTGTTGAGGGAGGCAACATGAAATAGAAACCATTTAGGTCCTTCAAGCTCTGCCAGACAGAGCAGCAGACTCCTTACAGTCTGAGAAGAGGGAGTGCATGCCTGCTTGGAGCATGGTCAGAATGACCCTGCACCTTTCTGCAAAAGACCACACAGATGTACCTTATTTAGTCTCCCTCTTCCACATCTATCCATCCCAAATTGTCCCAGGAGAAAGTTGTTCTCAACACATTCCTTTTACACCTTGAGCAGAGCAACACATGCAGCACTGCAAAGCACATGAGGGAGCTGCCAGACACCACAGGCAYTGGAGACAACCATCCTTGGGGAGTGCAGGAAGAGGGGACACCACCCAAGACCTGAGGTGTTTGGTGGACAGCTTGAGAGATAGCTTGAGAGACACGTCTCCTGGAAGTGAATCATTGTTGCAGGTTAAGCATCCTTTGTTCCATAGATGTGCTCCCTCCAGGGTCAAGGAGGAATCCAGTTTCATTCAGACTGAATGATTGTGACTCAGTTTCCCACTTGGCTTTACAGTGCCATAAACATGCACCACCATCATCATATCACTGGCAGGCACACAGCTGGCTAAATCTAGTCCTGACAAGGTTGAGAAGACAGCAGAGAGGTTAACCTGCCTCCTGAGTCATACTCTGGAACCAGACATTTCTGCCATTTAAACTATCCCCAACATCCTACCTGGGTGTTATGGCAGTTCCTGGCCCAAACCAGTGTACAGGGAGACCCAAGGTGATGCAGAAATTTAACACTTGGGCTCTGCATGGCAGAATGATAATCCTATCCCGCCTCACAAGACTATATCAGGGCTGCATGAAAAGGAATGAATTTCCAAGTCAAGGTGATTTGGAAGAAGACAGCTCAATTCTTGGTCCTCTGGCTGTATCACACTCCGTCGTCTGATCTACTAGGCTACAAATGCATCCCATATTCTGGCTGTGAGCTGCCAACTGTTCTTAATTTCTGCAGCCCTCAGCCTTCCTCAAATTACTACCTCAAGGCTAAGCCAGAGCATATTTTACCATGAGGGCATATGGGAAGGTTGCAGTAGAAACAAGGAGTGAGCATGGCCTTTCTAGATCTCCAAGCCTTCCCTGCAAGATCGGTATTTCTGTTGGAGAGAACAGCCCTGTTCACAACTCCCCAACTTACCCACATCAATAACTCTTAAACCTCCAGTGCCTGGTCTAAGTGTAGAGCCTGGGAAAAGCAGCAGACGCAACTCAATTCACAAAGTGCTTCGTTAAACTAATACCACACAACAGTCATGTCTCAAGCTACCAGAATCGTTCGGCATCCCCTCACGGGAGCTGCACAATGCCCAGCGCCGTGTGCCAGCGCACAAAATTGATGTATTATGTTATTTCAGATGTTGTTGCAGTGAAGGGGAAACAAGAGTGTCACATTAGCAGCAAAGGAGGGTCAGCAGTGTAATAACTGAGTACAAAAGCTATCCAGTGGGGGGGTAATAGAATAACAAGCAATCAAGTACAATACGGGAAGAATAAATTAAGCAGTGTGTGTCTGCTTTCATCCAGGCACAATTAACACCATTAATCCTGAGAGATGATCTGGCTTTCTGGAGGTAGCTTGATGAGACAGGTAGCTCTGCCCACACCGGGAAAGCTGCCCCCGGCCCACAGCCCAGCCATGTGTGTTTGCAGATCGCTGAAAAGGTACTGCAGCATCCCTCCTGCCATGCCATCTAGCAGGGCAGTGTGGCTATTTCTTCTCCCTAAAAATACTCCTCTGAGTGGCCAGAAATACACTACTAAGTTTTGATTGAATGACTCATTGCAACCATCTTCAGGGCTATGTAACATTCAGGCCATACCTAGCTGTGAACAGTCATCAGCTGATAAAAGACCATCAACTAGACCAACAAAGTAATACCTGAAACATTCTAGCTGTTACCAAAATGCAATATATTCAGAGCTTTGAATTTTACCAACAACTTGAAAGAAAATGCATTGTTCATGTGGTGAAACAACCTGTTTACAGTCTCTTAGCTTTCAGACAAACAGCTGAGTTGCCTCTTGCCTGCAAGTGATATTTGTCATCTTATAAATTAATCACTTTCAGACCATTCCTCAGCTAAAGCTGTTAAGAGTCAGAGAGTCTGGGACAGTTTAATCTGGAGTAAACAATTCTGCAGGAGCTCTTCTTATTTCTGCCTTGGTTT
>NW_028187155.1:1366135-1495806 GCF_003343005.1 Rhea americana | reverse complement strand
AAAACTTCAAAGTGATTTCATGGTCTAGCTCACTCCTGAAAAGAAATAAATCAGGAAGTCAAAGAGGCTGGTAGCAGAGCCGTGGTGGGGATTGTTAAAAAAGCTGTTTTCAGCCTTTTTCCATTTTCCAGGGAGCTCTCCCAAACGCTGCCTGAGGGAGACATTTTTTCTGTGTTACTTCAGGGAAGGCATATCAAAATAGCCTAGGCTTGTTCCTACCTCACTGACTAATGCAGCGAAAGGGGAAAAAATGTTCCCTCCCACTAGTCACAGTGCAGGGCATCTTTTGAACAAAGCAGACCATGGGRCTAGTCCACCTTTGGCCAAGGTGGACACTCACAGCTTGTGACAGCTCCCAAAGCAATGAGGCTTCACCTTCAGGAGCTGAGCTGGAAGGAGGGACACAAGAATGTCCCAGGAATGTTCACAAGAATGAAGTGCCCAAAGGAGTGAGAGTGCAAAGGAAAAGGACACTCAGTGAGGACTCATTATYGAATTAACGAGTCTGCACAGAGGGGCAGATGCTGAGCAGTTGAGGCCACATTCACCTCTTAATACACACAACTGAGATTGCTACTGTATGTTGCTATTTTGGTACTGAAATTCAGGTTTCAGGGGTCATATGCCTCATGCTGGCTCTTAGAAAAGAGAAACTGCACTAGCAATGACTAAAGGAGTACATCTGTCTGGCTCTCACAAAGGAGTCAGGGAAATGGATCACAGGAGAGGAACTGAGCTGATCTGTGTCAGGGAAATGTCCCCCCCAACACCCCCAAAAATATTTATATACCGAAAGGGGAGCTGATTTTTTAAATTACTTCTGCCTCTAGCAAAAAACAAACAAACAAACAAAAAAGTATCTTGAACATGGTGGCTGAAAAAAATATTTGCACTACACATCTTAGAAAGGAGAGACTGGATGCATCAAGCTGCAATCTTGAGAGTGGAGTGTATGAAGCRGCCTCTTAGCTGATGAATGATGCTGGTTCAGATTGGTACGGGGCTCCTCAGCCCTGCTTTTGTCCCAGGCCACCTCAGAAGTGGGATGCTCCAGAAAAGACCACAGATTGCTTTCTGTTGTGAGCTAGAATTACCACGGGCTAAGGGAAAGCTCTACTGTAACAGCTTAACTAATGCATGAGAAATAACAGGGCTGAGGCAGAAGCTGCCCTGATTAGTAAGTATATTGTCAGTGCTGAGGCCTCCCACACAGACAGCTCTGTCTGAGTTCACTTCCTTCACGTACTTRAGGATGCTACTTTCATTAATGTGTTTCTGTGCCTGATGCCCTCCATCCTTCACCTAGTGTCCTATGCCTGTTTATTCAAGCTTAATGCAAATAATCCACCTACGAGGCACTTTTTCACATGCCCTGTGAGCAACTCTGTCCTCCAGGTTAAAAGCAGCAGCCCCCATCAAAGCTTCACCCTCAGGGAGGCTGGAGATGGCAGGGGCGAGAGCTGATTGCCGTGCTAGTGTCCTGCGCTAACATGTGCGTGACTTCAAACAGTTCAAAGAAACATTGCTACCACCTCCAGACGGTGCTGGGATGCTTGCAGGAAAACTTCCCTCCCACTTGTTAGATGACTGTTTTTTATGAGGATAAGTATGGACCTCCGTCCTGCCAGAGTCTGGACTAAACAGAGGTTTTGAGCTGAAAGCACTCATTTTTGGCCCAGTGCTGGAATGAAAAAAATATTGATGTTTTGAAAGAGACTATACAATATGTGCTGCATAAACTCAGTGGTGGTTGTTCCAAAGAGCCTCATCTCAGCAAACAAGAAGAAAAGAGGACATGTCCACCTGGCCACTTGGTGCAGAGAAACCTGCTCTAGAAGCACCAAGGAGGTCCCTGTGCTCTACACCCTGGGACAGATCTAAGGACAGAGAGAGGGTGTCCTTTCACCCATATTACCTTCCTAATAAACTGTGGGAGAGGAGAACACAGTCTTAGAGCCTCTAATGCCATTTATGAGAGTTTATGTGAGAATTAAGTATTTCTTGAGTCTCAGGTCCTACAGAAAGTCAGTGACAGAGGGCAGTGCTGAAGCCCAACCTCCTGCATCTTAGCCAGATGGCATCCAGAGGGCTGCCTTCTTCTCTGGAGCATTGGTGGGAAAGTCACTGTGCCAGTGACATCCCTGAGGTCTGCTGTGTCCTGGGGTGTGTTTCTGCACTCCTCTGGGTCTTTAGTTTGCATCTCCTCCATGTAGTTTGTGCTCTGGAGGAAAAGCATTTCCTCTTGACTCCCCCTTGGCTTGGGATGTGCAGCATGTGCAGCAGTATATATTTACATGCAYCCTGCTGTAGGATGGTAAATTGCAGAGAGCTGGGACTGTGGAAGCTTTTCAGTTTGAACATATGTTGCAACTAAGGATGATCATTGCTTCCCAGACTAAACTGCCCTGAATGGTAGCTTTCCTGRGAGCCATTGCTGCAGACAAGGACAGTCAGTTGGTTGTCCCATCAGCCTGGGCTCATCTCAGAAAGAGAAGGCAGAGGACAGAAGAGATCTCAGGGGAGAGTCAGAAGGCAGAGCTGGGCTTCACARTCTTCAAGATGGTGATGGTTTGTGAAATAAGCTTTGTCCAGGTTGCTTCAAATGAGACCACAGGGTCGGGGCGGGAGGGGGGAGCATTACTGGGCAGATCTCCCAGGGACCTGCCTTTTCCTGCTGGTGCCCAGCAGAGCTACGTGAACCTGTAAAGCTCCTACAAAGCAATTCATTTTATTCAAGGACTATCTAGAAAGTATAAAATAATCTGTCTCTCTGTAGTCACTTCTCTCCCCCTTCCCCCCTGCCTTGCCTGCAGCCATCTCCTGTCTGGGACTAGTGGGAATGTGGCTGCTCACATGTGATTTTCCCAAGTAAATCATGTAAAACAACAGCCCCTGGAGTTATGATACGGATTTGGGTCACTGCCAGGGAGATTTTTAATAGGGGAGCCTGAAACTCCCCTGKGGTGGTACTCATTAAAGGAGACTCCACCAAGCCTCACAGCACAACTGGCTCGGAGGGAGGCAAGGGAGGAGCAGCCTCCCCTGGGCACATGCAAGGTTTTCAGTACAGGCAGGATGGCATCAGGAAGACACAGCAGCGGAGGAAGGGCAGGATCAGGGAAGTCCCCAGAAAGGGAGATGAAGGGAATTATGAAGGAGAAGCAATGAGGGCAGAGACGGAGGCAGAGCTGGGGAGGGGAATCCTGGTAGGAACGAAGGAGATGTGAGGGGAAAGACTGGATGGAGGGAGAGAGATGTGGGGAGGGACTGGGAGCAGGGTGGATTCGGGAAGCGATGTGCTCTGAGGATGCCCTGGCTTTGTTTTGGCACTCCTAGCTCCCAGGGGAGAGCAGAGATAGCATCCCCACAGTTAAAAAGCAAATGGGCTCATTTGCTTGCTCTGATGTGTCTTTATGTAACGGCGCCTGGGACGGAGCCTGGGACGCACAGTATGTGTTGGGGATCTGGAGGTGGGGGCCCCTTGGAAATGAACCGTGCTTCCCTCTGATTGCCACTTTGAGCAAGAAAATTATCCTTTCAGTTCCAATTAAAAAAAAAACGGAAAAGATCCTAACGCGTATGTGCATAGATATAGAAAGCAATTGCAGCCCCCGCCGAGTGAAAGGATTGAATAAAGGAGTGGGAGAATGATTCAGTAGCAAAGGCTGATTAGATGCCTGCCCATTAGCAAAACTTGGAGAGGAAGGGGACTAATGACACTGGAATAATAAAGTCATTAGAGTGAACAGCCAGAGCTGGTAGAGTGAACAGCCAGAGCTGGTATTTACACCTGTAAGTGCTGCTGAGTCTTTGAGTAGATTAAGTTCATCTTAGTGACCACGGTTCCCTCTTCTAAAGTAATTATTGACAGATCTGAGAGCTGTTTGCTTTACGTTTAGTAATCAATTAGAATGCAAACACTCTCGCCTTTCTTGCCAGGCCTGTGGGAGAAATGGGATGTCTCTGTAGTTAATTATTTAAATGTTTAGGTGACAGGATAACAGATTTCAGGAATTTTGTGGTATTTAAAGCCTGGCTGTGCCCTGTGATGTGGAAACAATCAGACTCTCATTTTAAAATTTCCATCCCAGCAAGAATTTGCTCAGTTAGAGAGGGGAAGTATCTGCAGATGCATCATTAAAAGCATGCAATAAAATGCAGCATTATTGCAGTACTCTGAGCTGGTAACGCGTTGAATAGGGAAGGCAGGTTTGGGGAGGAGGGAGAAGGGGGATGCTGGGAAAGCCTGGAACTTTTTGACTCAATGCAGCAGTTAAAAGAGATGCTGGGAAAGCACACACATGAAAGGACTTGGATGTGGTCAATATAAGAAGAGGACCCTGAGCAAAGCCAAGCACAAGTACTAAGGTTAAATTCATTAAATCTGAACTCTGTCCTTTTCCCACCTGCTTCCCCAAGGTGAYGTTCCCAGTGGCTCTGAGCATGGCCAGTGTCTGTCCCTGGGARCGTGATAGGCAGCCTGAGGACAGGAGGAGCTGCAACCTCCCATCGCTACCCAGCACCAAGTATTGCAGGGATGAAGGTGGCCAGGAGCATCTTCAGACCAGCAAGGGGTGAGGCAAACCGGAGCAGCTTACCCATGTCCTGCAGCCAGGTCCCAGAAACACCATCTTGGAGCTGCTGTTTTGTTTGTCAGAATCTCATCTTTAAATCAAAAAAACAGCCTCTTGCATTTATAGTTGCAAAGCAAGTGTCACAAATACAGCCTAGCAGCACCYGGGATGAAGATAAGGGTGCACTGGGGGGCCTGCACTGTGTCTCACAGGTGGCTTGGCCAGGCCCTAGCCCCTACAAAATAACTTGTGCCGGAATGACTGACTAGCAGTATCTGTTTGTTACTTGGGAGCAGAAGGCACTGCAATCCTGGGGAACGATGTCTTATAACATGATGCTGGGAGAAGCTGCTGTTGAAGAAGTCCAGTCAAAAATGTCTAGCATGGAGAAAGCCCAGGGAGGAAGTGAAATGAGCCCGGTGATGCTGAGCCCAGCATTTGTGCTTGCCTGCACAAACCATCAGGAACAGCTCTCCTTGGGCACAGTTTATTTTGGGATCAGGCCTTGGGAGAAAATAGCCCCCTTTTCTCCCCCCCCCCCCCCTTGGCCTATGCAGTTGCCTTATTTTACTCTCAGGGATCCCCTGGAGATAGCGTGGATGGACAGGTCTCAGCATTTTTCAGTCCAGGGGCGGTGGGGCGGCCCTAGATCCAACATCTGCAGCCCTATGCACCCAATTCTGTAAGGAGTGAGAAAAGCCCCTGCTTGCAGTGTACTACTGTGACCTAGCCCTACACACGCATTTGCAAACATCTATATTCGGATGGTGCTCTGGCTCGCAGGATGCCCCATGCCAGATGATACAGTGTCACCCGCTGGCTTTGGACCGTTGGCCACCAACCCTGGTGTCAGCTGTCRCCTTGCCTGGTCTGTTCTCCCCTTGGATCCTCAGGTCAGCTAGCTTCTCCTGTGAGCCGTGCCCATAGCCTATATCGCTCAGTACAGGACCTCACCACGGAAGGACCCTCTGATCCATCACAGCCACGGCAGGATTGTGCCCTCACCAGCAACATTCTCGCCTCCTGGCAGCCTCAGCACTCCTCTCTGATATTCAGGATGGATTAACATGGCAAACCACATTATCCATCTCCTAAACCATCCTGTCCTCCAGAAYGGCATTCTTTGCTGAGAAAAGCACCATTGATTTCAGTGCCTGTTTTCCAGTCTTGCTATTTATTTAGCATGAAAAGGCTAGTTTGCACACTGCTTCCCTCTCTGCTTATCCGTCAAGGGATGTTTACGCTGTGAAAGGCATCTGTTAAGACAACAGCATCTTTCTCCATAGCAATTTATTGCCCTTAAAAACAGACTGGGGCAGTTTAATATCTTGTTAACAAGTCTGTCAAACAGACTGTGATGACTGGGGAAAAAATACAAAATAAAAAATGGAGCTTATATCAAAATCATGGGAGTTAAACTACTTTATAAAAAGGCATTTTTCCCATTGGGTGTCAATTAAGCTGTCAGACTTAATAGGCCTGTCCTAGAAAAAAATATATATCTTCAATAAATAAATGGCCTAGATAAATACATTAATAACTGGTGTGTACTGAAGGCTCCTCTGCTGATTTTTTTTTATCTTTTTTTCCTCCTCTCTCAAGTTTACATAACTGTCTGAGAGCTAAAAAGCATTTAATTCTTTCCTAGCATATGGCTATTAAGCAGGATTTACTGTAGAAAGTGCTTTCTGACATGTGGCTAATAAAATCTGTGTATGTCTTGGCTATTTAATAGGCTCTTGAACTGCAGCCGCATTTCCATGCTGCTGAGGACTCAGCAACACAATCTGCTTTCTTCTGCCTCCACTGTGTACCAGCTCTGCTGTAATGTAGCAGATCTGGGTAGTTTCTAATTACCTTTTTCTGTGTGGTCACAGCTACATATACCTATCTAAAAGGGGGCCATGAAAGAAGCGTTCCCAGCACAGCACAGAAGGACCACGCAGGGCTTGTTGCATGCTGCCTGCCTGGAGAGGGCATTGGATGGGTTGACCTCAGGCATCTTTTGCACCCTTGGGTCTGGGCAGCACTTGCAAACTTGCTTTACTGCCACCACTAGAGCTCTGCCCAGGCTTCAAAATGCCAGTGGTCATAGTAAAGCTGAGACTTAGGGAAGAAAGTCATCAAAAAGCTTAAAAGAAATGGTTCAAAAGTTCCGTTTTGATTTTTTGGCCCACGACTTGGCCAGATCCCATTTACTTGCCCAACAAGGCAGGGCAGCAACAGAGATCCAWATAATGTCTGGAAATCACCTTGGAGATGCAACCTCAGGTGAGTCCTGAGTGTTCCAGGCTCTGTGGCCATACCAATGCATGGCAGCCAGCACACCAGTTGCAGGGCATGGTCAGCTCAGCATTTGGGGCTCCTTGGGGCCCTGGCTCCCTGCCATGGGAGCCCTGCATGCTGTTGGGGCTGGACTGTGCTTGAGCATGCTGAACTGTGATGCTTGGTACTAAGAGGTCCTCCCAGAAAGAAGGTTTTTCTAAGTGCTGTGTCACACAAACCACTGATGACGGACAAGCCACTAACTGAGCCTGGTAGAGTTACATGCACTATAGCTGCTAAGTCCCCTCTCCTGGGACCCCTTCCTACTGGGATATGAGTGGACTTTTCCTACAAAAGTCTGATAGATTTACCTGCTAATTTTTGCTATGGTTGCAGCAGTTTTCTCAGTAAATAACCTTCTCCCCTTGGATGAAGTGAACACCTCTGTTACTTTTCCTGCCTGAGCAGCACGCAAGGTCCTGCTTAGGCACATCAGCAGCCGCTCAGGGTACAAGACTGGTTGGGGTTTGTGCATCGTGCTGTCAAGCACAGTGTGCCAAGAAGTTCCATCCAGGGATGCTCATTAAGACCAGGCTGTTCCAATTAGAACAGCGATGACTGCAAGTCACTGCAAAAAATAGAAACTCCCTTAGAGCAGTGAGTCTCTGTCTGCAGTAGTGTTGATTAGTTCCTTGGGAGGAATTGCTCGCTGGGGTGCCTATGGGAGTCCCATGTCATGGGGCTCTGAGCAATGCCAGCCCCCATCCAGGGCTGAGCCACCATTGATACAACTGAGTGGAATCTCTTAAATATTCACAGTCTCCCTCCCCCATGGTGTTTATCAGGAATTTACATTTCTGCAAATACTTTGATTTCACCACATTTCCTTTCATTTTTCCCTCCAGGGAAGGGCCGTGAGGGGACGTTTCTTTTCCTTTGCTTTCCAGCAAAGCTACAAGCTCTCATGTTTTAATAAGGAATGTTTGTTTTTTCCTCTTTCCTCTCTCTATTTCCTTCAAATGAATAAAGTAGAGAAATGAGAGAGTAGGAAGAATGAAGGAGAGCCTCTAAAAATACTAAAATCTTCCCCCACCTCCAAAAATGCCACATAAAATCTCTCCAGTATTTCCAAACATTCCAGGCAGATGAAGAAGCAGGTCTCTGCAAAACATCCAGAGTTAAACTATTGCTCAAAAACAGTCATGAAAACCCTTTCCTATTTTGTCACTAGCCTTGCCCTACACACCATGTGGATGCTCTTCTCAAAATAGGCTGCTCCCTTTCCTACTCTCTCTCCCTGTCTTGGGCAGGGAGCAGCCAGCAGCTCTTGCAGGGCTTTGGAGTTCCCCATGTGCTRTGGGGCTGGCTGGTAGTTGCATGCTCGCTGTGAGTCAGCTGGCGACATCTCGGGTAGGCTCACAGTGCTCAGACAGCTTCCAGTTCTTGGCTACCAACCTGGCCAGACACTAAGATCTGCCTCTCAGTGCCTGGAGAACCAAGTGGCTTCTGGTTCTGCAGGCAGCCTGTCAGCCAGATGCTACCTAGATTTGCGCTACAGTAATAATCGTAATTAATAACAACAACATGCCTGTAAACCAAGACAGCAGGCACTAATCTTCCATAATACTTTTAAGACAGGAAGAGTAGAATCCTGCCATAAAAGTCCTGCTCTATATTAGTTTCAAGCCAGTACTTAGAGGAGGCAGAAGACCTCTTCAGGACCATGCAAATTTATATTTCATTGAGCCAAGTTCTACCAAAACTTTCCATCCTTACGTTGCCTCAGAATTGTACTTTTTCTCAGCTGTGTCTATAGCATTAGGCAACAGATCTGGTCCTTGCAAGCAGCAAATATTCAGGAAAACGGTAACGTAATATGATTACAGCTGTTCCAGTCAAGGTGGGAACCAGAAAGGACCTAATGCCATATTGAGCATGTGGCCGTATCATTCTTCTTCACGTGAGGTATTTGATTTGGTTTGCTGGAATTCACCTGGGAGGGGACGGACAATGGTGCTACCTGAATCTTTCTTAGTAAAGCACAAAACAGCAGAGAGATTTCCGGGAGCACAGCATCTCTCAGGAACTCCAAAGTGAGTTTTCCCCAGCACTGCAACGTACTAGAGCGCAGCGAAGGAGCCTGCATACCTGCTCCCTTCTCAGGTCGCTGCTTTGTCTTACATTTCCCCATCCTGCTAGCTCCTTCCTTCCAGGCTTTTACGTAAACTGGCTTTCAGGTTAACTTCTGTATAAGCATGTTTAACCCCCCAGTCCAAGATGGGCCATCTCCTAGAGATAAGGGCAGAGTACAGGCTTAAAGGGAAGCCATGCACACAAGATTTGCTGATGTTACGAAGCTGCTGCCTTTCCTGTCAGGATGGCGAATGCATCACTTGTGCCAGGGTCAGTAACCTGCCCAGCTGCTTTCTGACTCCAGCATCTGCTCAGGATGAAACCCCAGACTTCATTTTTCAAAAAAAAAAAAAAAAAAAAAACTCTTCAGGATACTGCAGAGCACTCCAACACAGCTGTTTTAGGCACTGTGGGCTAGAGAGCCGATGTTATTTAGAGACTATAAGAACAAAGCTGTATAGGCAAAAGCATGCCTTGGAGGCAAAGGAGAAAGCAGATTTTGGGTTAGCAGAGGGGACTGAGAGTTGACCTCCTCTCTTGCCCCATGCGATGGCTAATACAGCACATGCTCTTATACTAGGTGACATGGCTGTGGCCAGGCATATTCAGGGTGTCCTGGAGGAAAGGAGGCATTAGGACATCCAGGCTCTTCTCCCTGGCGTTAGGACATGGAACCTCTGCTCCCTGCCTCTGGACATCTAGAAAGAGCTTTGGAAGGGCTTTTGTTTTGAGGGAGGGCTTCTCACAACTGTTTTCGCCAGCCCACCTCCTTCCCATAGCAGAAGGGACAGCTCTGCTCATCCTCTATTCCACAGCCCTCTGCCTCGGTTTACCCATCTGTGACACTGATTCAGTGGATAATTATGCAGCCAGTCTACGAGGTTCAATCAGGAGGTTTTCAAAGGTGTAGACAGGCAGGAAGTACCTAGACACAGTGGCAAACATTTGTGAAGCAAGTGATGCTCCGGGGGCGGATCTGTTTTAATACAAGTATCACAGAAACAGTATATGCTATTAAAAAAATGCTGTTGTGTTGTTTGTTGAACCTTATGAGAAAGGACTACAGCAGGTTCCCCAGCGAGACATCAGAGCTGATGGGTCTTTTCACCTTGCTATGTCTCAAGAGTTGAGTTACGGGACATCTCCCACAGCAGTCACGGTAGTTCAGTGGCTTGGTGGGCTCTGCCACAGCAAAGACAACTACTGATTACACTAATGAGGTGTCTAAGTCCTCCAAAGGGGTCCMGAGACAAGAAGTGTGTTTTGAAAAAGGCTTTAATTGGCCCAGGAGGCTGAGAGTCAGATCAGAAGAGACCATCAGGCAGCAGAGGCTGTCCAGGGTCCTGCTCCAATGGGCTCCCATCTCAAGGTTGAGGAGTGGCAGGAAGCTCAGAGTTTCAGCCTCTGTGTGTTGCAGAGCACAAACCTGCACTGCCTGGTGAACCTGGGCAGTTTGAGTTACTGCTATTAGCAGAAGGAAAAATCTGGTGTTTAATCTTCAAGAGCCCTTCCAGCTGAAAATTGGTGGAACTGGAGGAAAAAAGCTGCAGCACAGGTAAGGCTGCCTGACTGCAGGWGGTGAGAAGCACCGGGGGCCAGCAGAGTTGGGAGATGCTGGAGTGCTCAGCCTCCTTTGGGTTTTGGATGCCAGAAGCTTGCTGGAAGCACAGGGCAAACCTGTCCCCTCCAGGGTAGCACTAACAGCTCCACACCCTGGCACCTGCATGCACACACACAAGGGTATCCACGCACACACACACACGAGATACCTTGCAGACAGCTCTAATAACTGTTTGCAGCCAGCATGTCCAACAACACCGCTGTCAGAAAACAACTTTCACAGGAATCCAGCTAAGGACTGCACTCTCCCTCGCTCTGAGGGCCGGGCCCTCTGTTCCCCAGTGTGGCCACAGCAAACCCCTGCTCAGCGTGAGTGTGTGTTGTACATGTGGCAAAGCACCAAAGATGAGTGCTCACAGAAAATCAAGGTTTGTTCTTCGGAAGGTTGCTTCAGCCCGCTCACTCCCAGGGAAGCTGTAAGGGCAGTTTGAGTTACTGCTATTAGCAGAAGGAAAAATCTGGTGTTTAATCTTCAAGAGCCCTTCCAGCTTTTCTTACTGGCAATGGCTCTCTGTTATTTGAGTTATTTAGCAAGGCCAGAACTGAGGGCCCAGGTACAGATACTGAAGCTGGGCCTTGAGGCTTTGATTACAAAAGGCTAGGGTTGCCCTGGGAGCTTCCTAAACACTTAACCAAGGGAGAGTGGCTCACAGGAGCAATGCTGTGGCAGTGACAGATAAGAGAGGGCTCAGCTGCAGGCAATTGCAAAAGCCTCGGATGGCACTTTCTACAGGGACAGGATGCTCATTCAGCACCTCCAGGCTTTCTTCCTGGGGCTGGTGCCTCCAAATGGTGCAGAGTTATTCCTGTCCCTCCTCCTTGGCTGGGAGCCATCAGTCGGCTGTCCCAGCATCTTGCTCCTCTCTTGCATGCTGTCACCTTCCCCCGCTCTCTGAGCTCCTCCTTCTGAAATGTGGACCAGTGGGGATGGGGACAGAATCTTTCAAAGTGGAGAGATGAGGTGGAAGCAGAGCCAGCAAGGCACTCAAAACTGGAGGAGCTGCTTGCTCTACCCTACCCTGGGCTGCCTGCTGTCCCTGTGCTTCCAAAAGCCTCCTGCTCTGGTGGGGGTGTGGGATGGCTGGTTCATAACTATGTACCTCAACGTGCCAGAGCATCACTTCAGCATAGAAATCCCAGGGCACTTCTTTCATTCAAAGTGTGATAATTCCTTCCAAGCAGGGGAGTGCGATATCCTATTCAAAGACTGTTTGATATAATCCAAGGCAACCTATTTGCTTTGCTTTATCAGAAAGGCAACCTTGGTGGGAGCACTGTAAAATTTGCTGAAGAAAAGATGTCTTTTCTTGACAAGAGCCATGAGGCCCTGCTGTGGGAGCTCAAATTGCATTAGCGACCCAGCTCTCCCACAGTCTGGGCTCTGGAGCCTGAAGGACTTTCATTCACCTACAGGGATGACACAGGCATGGCAGAGCTCCCTGAGGGGCCCTACTCACAAGTAGCTGCAGGGCTGGACAAATCCAGCTTCCTGCCCAGCTTTCTTCTAGYGAGGACCTTGCAGGAGGACCAAACCCTGAACACATTTCTTTGGTCCCTTCAGCAACCACTGAGCCTGAGTCACAGAACCCAGAGTGCTGCAAGGAGAAGTGATATCAAATCCCAGGGAAAAAATAGACCTTAAAAAGACTTCTGATTAATATCTGTTTAATGAGAAGTTCATTACAGTCTGAGCTCTGTGCTACTTTGAGGGGGGACAGCACAAATCTACTGCTTTGGCCAAAGGACCAGCTCCAGTCACTGCACAGCAGTGGCTCACTCAGTACCTGGTGACATGCTTCAGGCCTGGGATGGGACAAAGCGGACTACTCTTTCTGTGGGAGTTACAGGAGAGAGCACGTCTGAGCACTGATGTTTGTGTGCACTAAATTTACCCAATGTAACCCTACATAGCTAGAGAGAAGTATGGGAGTGGACAGGTAGACAAAAATGTAGTGTTTGTACATCAGCACAYAGATAACTACAGGGGTCAAAGACAGTGGATGAATGAGGGAGGTGGGGATGGATGAATTCAGCAAATGGAGAAAGATGCCAGATCCTCAGAAACAGGGTTTTTGAAAACGCTTGGTAAGATTCGGTCTGAACTCACTGTGACTGCTTTGACAGTCTCAGGATTAGAGAAATGGGAAGAGCTTTTTACAAACGTCCTTCATGACGCTAAAGGGGTAAACAAATAGGATTGCCTGCTCCTCTAACTTGGGGTGAACTTGTCTATCAGATGATTGGAAATCTGGATGTAATGGGAGCTTTAAAAAGCACTACCATTAGCTATCAGCTTTGCATTTATATTTTGTGTTTGTTTCAACCTAGAGAAAAGCATCCCTTAAATTTTTGAGGATTTGGGGGGGGGGCGGTTTGATGGGTGACTGATAATTTTTAATGCTGCAGAAAGTGACCGATCTGAGGGAAGAATGAATATTATTTTTCCTGCTGGGAAAATTATTGATAGAAGAGGGGGRGTTTCTCCCCTTATCTTTGTTTAAGCTGTAGAACTACTGCATCATGAACTAAGCTTAGTGTTGTAATCCCCTTCCACATATGCAAGACTAATGCAAGYTTTCTCCCAAAAGATGGTAGGCAGGATCAGAGAAGTTAATAGCATAAATATATATCTACACATATATAATATATAATGAATAAATGTGCAAAATTTTTCTTACTTTAAGTGTGGGTAGAATTTACCCCTTCCCTCCAAGTATAAGCACCAAAAGAAACACAGAACACAACAACAAGYTCCTTATTATAATTAACATTTTCTACAACAGTTTAAAGGAAATAAATTCAATTTGATTTCATTGGGATTTTATTCTTATTTTTGAAAGTAACTAGTGTGGCCTTAAACAGAACCTATAGATGAAGCAGAGACAGCAAATGCTTCCTCAAATTTCTCCTTATTATGGAACCATTTGCCCAGAGTTTGACTGCCCTTTTGGACTTATTTCAGAGGAAGAAAAGCAGCTTCAAGCCACAGCCCCCACAATCGCAGGCCCAGGGCAGCCACGTGAGGCAGAAGAGTGCTCAGAGCATGTACAACACCACAACCTCTCCTCTGATGTTAGAGCTGTGTCAGAAAATGAAACCACAGCTGTCACGTGGCACAGTAAGAGAGGAGAAGAGGTAGCCAGTGTGTTCCTAAATGTCCAAATCCCTAAAATTGCATTGGATTTATTCAGGAAAATTCACAGATGTCTAGCCAGGGGATGTGACACGCAGAATGGACCCTTAGAGCTCCATCACCTTTGCAGACCACAGACCACAGGATTCCACTCAGATGCTGCTGTGTTGAATCCACATACATTTGCGTGGACTTACACTCTAGCAGAAACTACAGCCTGGGTCAGAAAACATTGAGAGACGGAGAAGCCACCATGCTCCTTGGCTACGTGTTCCAGATTGGAGCCACTGGCTCTATTAAAAAAAAATGCATGACTCATTTGAATGATCAGGCTTCACCTTCCAGCTCCTTGCTCCTCTGTTGCTTTTCCCCAGCTGCCCACAGAGCTTTCCAGCACTTAGTGTTTCTCCCCTTTGCCCTGCGATCAGCTCCCCCTCAGGCTGCTAGCCAACAAGTTGTGCAGAGGTCTTGCTGAAATAYGGCTTTTGCCATCTGTGTCATCCTTGCAACAGATGGACGCACTAAATAGGGGAACTGAGCAAAGACCCAATCGAGCCTTGGATTTCGATGAGCTGCCTATCAAACCCATTAGCCAGGCCTGCTCTATGCACAAACAAATTAGGTTGTTGCCAGGCCAACAGACTGATGAGAATGGTCTAAGAGACATGGACCCACTGTTCCCGTTGGCAAGGCCAGCATTTACAAAGCTGGACCAGCTGTGACTGCTGCCCGGCGATGGGTCAGAGAACAGCCCAGAGTGGTTCCATCTGTAAGCAGGAGGAGGAGTGGCTTCACCCAGCAACAGCAGGAACAGTAAGCCCCAATCTCCCAGCTCTCTGTCTCCTAGCTCTTTTGCTCATCCACCTCTTCTTCTTCCCATGGCAAGAGAAGCACAGCTCCACACTCTCATCAAGAGCCMTGGTTTGGTTTCATTCCACAGAAGTAAAATCTGAAAGTCCAGGGAGACCTCAGTTACCAGAGATCAGAACTTCAAAGTTGAAGGTCTAGGGCATAGATTACAGGGATTTCTTGAATGTCAATTAATCCAGCTAAGGTATCAGCTTTGGACTGTGTCATAGGCCTAGAAATGTGACTATGATGGCCCAGGATCAAGATGGGTGGCCTGAACTCCTGGCTGTGGAAAGAATGAGCCAGCAAAGGTTCCAGGAGCCTGCTGTAAAACTCCAGTTTGTGGGGCAGGAGGCTTTCAGTCAGCTGCCCATGGCACTTGGCCTTTCCCTCACCCTTTGTGTAGAGGCTGACTCACACATGATTTTGTCCACTACAGTGTTTTCAAATCTCACATTTTCTGTTGTTCCTGCAACCTGGAATGTCGCTCTTGCATTGTGCCTCCTAAATGCAGTCCCCTGCATTTCATTCATGCAGTCATACCCCAGCTGAAAGCATGTTTTGCTACTTTCAACTCAACAGAGCCAGTGCCAGGGTGGAGGGGCAAATGAGTTTCCGTTCTGCCTTGCACATTAGCAACAAAACATGACTGACTATGTCCTGATTGCAAACACTTTATTCTTGGTGACAGCATGGTAGAGGCACAAAGGATACAGCTGGATTTGCAGAGCCCAAGATGAGCTCTGCAGAACTGATAATTAGAAGAAATCATCTTTGTGACTTGTGAGCTGAGCTCATTTGAACTGAGATCAGCGAGGGGGAATAAATATGAAAACCAATTATGTCATTGGAACCAAGTCACTTCCCTGATTATAATCACCTCCCCATATGGGCATAAAAAAAAGGTGAAAAAACGCCTATGTCAAATTATTAAGTGAATTAGGGTGACCAGACTGTGCTTAATGATTCTGCCACTAGTAGAATTTAAGTAAAGTTGTCTGACAGGATTCTGAAGTCAGACATGCACAGAGAGGAATAATTGGAGCATTAAGATGAGAATTTATGGTACCATTGTGGTAGGGGACTCAGCATAGCATATATAGTACTGCATYACTACAGTAGGAATTGTAACCGCTAGCAGGGAGTGGAATAACAGCAGCAAAGCCTCAGTAAACCCTGCAGGGCGACGCCCCGATACAAAGTTTTGCTATTGCAAAATCCAGCGTTACACAGCCTGATGGTGCAGCACCACTCTTGTTCCAACAATGACGCCTTGATTGTAGCAAACGAAAGTGGCAAGTTTATCTCAAAAAGTAGTGAAAAGTCAGGCAAATGCTGCATCAAAACAAGCAGCTGTCATCTTTGTATGAACATGGCTGAGACCAAAAAGGATCAAAGATCCACAGGAGCAGCTGCTCTTCTGAGAATAGGGATCACAAGGCTACATCCCAAAGCGACTTATTACCAGGTTATGACTGGATCCTGCAAGCTGCTGAGCATCTCCTAAGAGATACCTAGTTTCCTCCCTAAAATGTATTCTGGTTTCTTCTTTAACTGGTCCACCTTCACTGAGACCAATTTCTGTACTGTCTTTGTGCTCCAGGAGAAGGACAAGCCCTAGCRGGAGCCTGTGGTCCTCACACCCAGCTCCAATGTCCATCACAACATCACAATCCTCTGGAAAGCTTTGAGATGAGACAAAAAGCTCAAGAGCTTTTTGCAGGCTTCTGTTGCACATGTGCATGGACCAAGGCTATGTTTAAGGGCTTTCTGAGCAGTGCTTATACACTTACATCCACTAAACTTCATCARATTTGTTAATTCTCGGTGGAGATGTTTTAGAACATACATATTTGATCCTTTGTTAGCTACCCACTAGAGATCTCATGAAATCTGAATTAAATGCTATTAGGAAACCTTTAATCTACAGTGTTTCCGGTAAAACCAGATGGTCTCTCCTGAGCACACAGACTCGTTCACTGAAAAACCTCCTGCCACATTTATCCCTAACACTAAAGATCATACAGTAAGCCAGACACTCAGTGGGCTTAAATTGGCAGGGTTTCCCCGGAGTCAGAGGGCAAAAGCTAGTCTGCATCAGCCAACGACCTGAACCAATGTTTGTTCACAGGAAGGAAATCAAGGAATTTAGATGGCTCTACTCGGTGGATTTCCAAGAGTATCTAAGAAGTTTCAAAAAGCTCTTGTTATTTTCTTCCCAAAAAACAGTTTTGAAAGGCACAAAAAACAATTTTGAAAAGCATAAATACTTTCATCTGTCAAACTGTAATGATTTAATCTCCTTGGCTTAAGCTGCCTGTCTAAATTTGAAGCCTAACTAGATTTTCCCCAGACTGCTTGTAACTTTGTCTTATCCTTTTATTAAGATGAGGAGGATTATTTAAAGCTTTTGTTCTTTAGAAATCCCCTTGTACAAAGGCAAGGTGGAGCTTTAGATGAAATCTCCATTCCATGCCTCTCAAACAAGAGATGCAGTCCTTTTTCACAAAGGATTATATGGCATTAGATCTTGAAAACTCCTACCAGATTGGATGAGCTTGTGGTGTTCCAGGCTCCATGACTGCCATTTTCCTTCCTTTAAGCCTAAAATACTGTAGTTCCTCAGCCCCAAAGAAGGAGATATAAATCCTCATTTTTGGTGCTGGAAACATAAAAACAAGCAAATTTTAACCTGACATGGAGGACAGGCTGTAGCCTTGTGGGAGTCTGTGAACGATGGTGAATGTTTAGGCATTTAAATGTCATTCTGAAGCTGGATCTTCACTTCCCYGGGTCCACAGCCTTGGTCATTTTATTCTCTTATTTAGTCCTTAAGTGATTTAGARCAAGAAGTCTCTCTTACTATGTACAGCACCTAGCACTGCAGGGCTCACTTGATAATGTTATTAAAAGCCTTGATAAATACCATCAAGGGCAAAGGTGCAAGCTGAATCACAGTTCTCATTAGCAGGCCAAGCAGGGRTGCTGGAGGAACTGCCACATTCTGTGACATCCTACATATGCACCCGAGAAGTCAAGAGCTCCTTTCAAAGCCATCTGACATTGTCCTGTAATCTCCTTGCAGGATGCTAACTGCGCCAGCAGGGAAGCAATGTCTGACAAGCACAGTATTTGATTGCTGTTGTAATGTAAAAAATATTATCAGAATCAGGCACTGGATCCATCCCTCAGCACTCGTCTGTTTCTGTATTGATATTTTCGTATTGTTGTGGCAGAGCCTTCCCTCCTAGGTAATTTTGTTGGCAAGTTGCAGTGACTTTGGCTTAGTCTTTGGGAAGTTGTTCTGGGAAGTGGAAAGTGGAGCATCCCGTAAGCAATTAGCAGGAGGAACACGTGCATTGCAGATGGTTAATCTGCTTGCTTTCATGTGAACAAAAGAGAAGTCCCTTGAATGAAAGGAAACGGGTAACTTTAATGCAAGCTACAGTAAATGCAAATTAACTCCACAAATAAAGAAGCTTTTCTTCTTGGAACCAAGAAAACATTTCTCAAAGTCTGTATTTTAGATATACAATAATCTCTTTTAAACCTCAGAAAGCTGTCCCTGCCGTGAGCAGTCTGATATCTTCCTTGCAGACAATAATCAGCCCATCACCAACACTCAAGGATGAATATTAATGTTTGATTTTTCTCTTTGTACTCAGACACATCTAGTTGTGGGATTGGAACCAGACTGAATGCCCTTGCAGCCTGCAGCTTGCGTGGACTCAGGTCTGGGCTGCAACCAGGGAAGGTTCCTCAAACTAAACACCGGAGGAACAAGGCTGTGTGCCCCTTCAAGGACATGTGTCCTTTCCCAGCTGATTCAGGAAAGCCTGAGGGCCAAGCAGCAGGAATAGCTTTAATTTGACCAACAGATATGGCTGGAAGGAACAGAAAGTTTGGGGCACACAAGCACTTCTTCAGGAACTGCAAGAGAGCCTGTACTGGTTAGGAGAACTGCTGCTGCTCTCTCTCCCACCACAGCAGAGTCAAGATAAAGGGCAAGTGCACAACCTGATGCTCTTGAGCTGAGATTATGTTTTCATGAGAAGGGTGAAGGGGTAAGGGGGCTCAGTAGCCAAGCAGTTGCTGAGCAAACAGATGGGGTAAATACTCTCTGGAGGGTCTTTACCTATGTAGCAGCTGGAGTCAGCACTAATGGTCTGGCCTGTGCAGAGGTAGAGGAGAAGAGTGGAGCCAGATGGAAATCACAGGCTGCACTGGGCAGCCAGAGTCTGATGAAGTATTGCCTTGAGGTAAATGTGACTGCGCATTCAGGGCAATGCCCTAACCTCAAAACTACCAAGCAGGCTCCCAAAGGAATAATCCCTGTYCCCCTTGGCACCCATCAGGACAGCGATGGTAAATAGGTCTCCTGAGCATCTCCAGCCTTAGCATTATTGCACCCAGCTCCAGTCCAGTGCTTAGTTAGAACAAAACAGGCAACAGAATACTCAGGGAATGTAGAGAAGGATATGCAACACTGATTTCCAGCAAATTCTCAGATGGTCCCAGTGCTGGTTCTTTCCACCTGAAGYTCACAAAAGGGACATGAAATCCAAAGCAGTGAAGGCTTCTCCAGCCCATTCTAGAATGACAGATTTGTAAGGGAAGGTGATGGCAGTTGGGAGAATTTGGTTGCAGATGGATCAAAGAAAACCCATCCCTGGAGAGAGAATTTGCAGCRAGAAGCAAAGTCTATGTGTGAGACAAGGACGGAGGGTGCACAGTTAGGGTGGAGGAAAGGACAGAAAACAGAAGATGATTTTAATTTCCTCCTCCTCAAGGCCCTTTATTAACGCCCTGTCAGATCTCCCTCCTTGGCTGCTGCTGCATTGTTAGGGGCCTGGTTAAATGTGATGGCAGGTGGGTGAAAATTGGGGGCAAGAGAGAGACTTGCATCTCTCACAGCAGCCCTGAGAGCAGAGAGTGGCTGGAGAGGGAGTGTTGCACATGGGGAGGGAACAAAGGACTGATGACAGCTCCTGCTTCGCGTGACTGTTTCGGATGACCTGCCACAAACACAACTCTGAGAGGTGCTAATAGGAGAAGCAGCAAGAGCCTGGTCAACCCATACTGACAATGGGTCTGTGCATCACCTACTGCCAACACGTCCTTGCCCATCAAGCAGCCACCTGCCTTCAGAAGCAAAACTGCCTGAAAGGTGGCACTGGTGGCCTGATCATCAGCAGAACAAGTGAGGAGGAAGGAGAAAGCATAGAGTAGCTGTGGCAAGTCCTAGTGACTTTATTCATCCTGGGATTTACTCCCTAAAGGAGAAAAAGGAACCTGATAGTACTAGGAGCACTGAGGACTGGGGAAGAGGCTAGAGGTTCAGCCCTCAGACGTGGCATTTCACACAGAAGTTGTTTCATCCAAGCAAGAATAGTGTAAATTCTGCCCTTACAGCCCCCCTCCAATGAGGCTTTGGGTAAGGAAACTTCGCTCGCTGCTACTGATAGGCAAGGAAACTAGTACCCATCTCTCTGCCTGTCCATGCTCAGCTCAGCAGCCCTAGGAAGCAGGGCTTCTCCCTGTCTGTGTGACGGTGGAAGACTCACTCATCTTGCTCCTCCACGTCAGGACTTTGCATTCCCCCAGTACAATCAGCATGGTAGTTGAATATGTTTCAGCTGATACACGACTGAGTGAACACGAGGAAACGTCAGCTCTGTCAGGGGCACGGGAAGTTACAGCAACAGCAGTGAGACAGACCCTGGAGTATTAGCAGTAATAGCCATCTCAACCAAATTAATTCAAAYTGCGTTCAGTTGACCATTAAAGCGTTGTTGGTGGCAGCACTTCCCCATCCGCTCACATTTTCGTGAAGTAATTAAACCCATTAGAATGTAAACCAGCTTTTTTGGCTTGAGAAGGAAAGAAAGCAGGAAGGAAAAAGGGAAGTTGAATAACAGCTTAGCTAATTCAGCTAATATTCCCATTATTTCTATATATACTAATTAGTTCCCATTCTCCAGACATTTCCATACTGATGCATGGGCTCAGATCTAGCTCTGCTGTAGCTCTGTAGAGGTCTCTACACCTCCATGAGGCTACATGCCTTTACATCAATTTAGCATCTGGCCCACTGTATCACAGAGGATGCATCCAGCTGAGTTTTCAGGTTGTCAGTGCCCACTCCCTGGGGTCTGCATCCATGCAGGTGAGTTTGTTCTCTCCCCCATCATGAACGTGTGGGGCAGCGGGAAAAGGCAAATAGGATTAGTGCTTAAAGGAAAGAGCTCCCTCCTCCCCCAAACCCCAAAACGATCAGAGAAAAGTCAGAGATTTGAGGTAACCAAGTAGTCTAGAGAAGTTGTTCCAAGATTGAAAAATTATTGCCAAGATGTTCAGCAGCAATGTGGGTCCACTCAAGTGACAGAGTTACAGCCTAACAAAATGGAGTCCTTACTTATTGGACAACCAAGTGGAAAGGGAATGACTGCTAACAGATGGCCAAAACAGATATTTGGGGCTTAATTCTTTGCTTGGCATTGGCCCAACATGCTGGAGGGCAGGCATGGCTTGCAATCACCCATCCTCTGCCAAGCAGGGCCCACACAGATAATGACTTTGTGACGAGTGAAGTGTTTAGAGAGAAGTGGGCTGGAAACTGGAGAAGTGAAAGAGAAAGAGATGCACAACAAAGTGCGGAAAATGCAGGAAGATAAAAATTGCTTGACAATGCCAGGAGGCAGGAAATCCTGCCAGACCCTGAGGTTGGCCAACAYGTGTGTCTAAGCCCGTTTCTCCTCAAGGCTGTCCCCGGTACACAAGCAGCTATTGCCAGCTCCAGGTGCCTCAACCTTGCTTCACAGTTCTCACAGGACAACATCTGGGAACTGCTACCTGTCCACACATCCAAAGCAGACACTGCCTGCAGGGCTGGCTCTGGGCTGTGAACACTTCGCCAGGCTATACTGGTGAAACAGGGATGGCAAAGCTCTCCCAATAGATCGCAGTAGCAAATGAGCTGCTGCTCATTTTACTTCTCTTCCTCTTCCCTCCCTCCTCATTCTCACTRTCCCTGCTCAACCACCCCTGTGAGATGGCAGGTTTCTCAAGCCACACGGAGGCCCCTGCCAGCACAATCATGCCTTCTCCCACATTGAGCCAGGTCTCACAACAGCAGCATACATCTATGCAAACATCTGGGGAGAAGTCAGCTGTGGAGGCACTCTCCCTGTCTCTGGTTCCCCCTAGCCTGCCCTCATCTCCCCTGTTTCAGCCCCCACCTTTGCTCTGTGTAAGTGATCTGAGGAAGTGGGTTGTCTGACATTTATTTTCAAGGCAGAGAATAGAAGAGGAGTTCAGGGGCATCTGAGGGGCAAGTTGTGTCTATGAAAAGAGAGCAGTAATTTCCCCCCCCCCCCCCCGCAAGCACCTTGAAGGAGACCAAAGGGCAAGCAATTCTGGATGTACCAACTATCTGGAGGCTCTCCTGAGTCTGCCCATGCTTTATTGAATGATCCCTCATCTTGCATGACTTAATGCTTCAGAGCTAAAAGGCTGGCAGCATTATGCAGCCTACAGGAGATGGTATGGCATAAGTGGTTGGGTTTGGTGCTCTCTCACATCAACAGGTTTGAGTTATCAGGCCAGAGCAGGCTGAGAGTCTGACTTTCCCAAGGGATCAGTCCATCTGAAGGATGATGTGCCCACAGCCACACTGGGATAACAGACCGTGTGAGCTTTCCTGGTTTAAGCTAGGCTGCTCACTTTGCAAAGGAGTGGTCCAGGAGTGTTCATGCAATCCGTTCCCTGTGCCCAGCTCTGGGGCACAGCAACGCACCGTTCTGGGCAGCTGCGGAGAGTGACCATGGCCTGACATGCAGACTGCCTGCCACAGAGCCCTGATTCACAGCCCAAGGAACAGATGGCACACAAGACTTCTCCTGCAGCAAGCTGGCTTTGAGAAACCAGCTTGGTTCATGGCATCACTTCATCACTGTGCCAATGCAGCCATGGATGGGGCTAGGGTGCACCCTGATCTGTGACAAGATCTGGGATAAAAAAAAAACATATTCTTTTTCTGGAGGGTTCTTGATCTATATTATTTCCCCAGCCTGTTTTAGGGATGAGCTCCCTATGCACCTGCACTGGTGTGACAGGGGACAAGCAATAAGTGGCAGGAGGTGTCAGCAACCCCTGGGCTGGGTTTACTGCTGGATTAATGACAAGGTGGAACTGTAGCCCACATGTGAAAGCACTGGCTTTCATAGTTTTCCGAGTAAAGCTCAGCCCAGACCCTAACAAGAAGGTAGGGTGGTTGTTGTGTCTAGAGCAACCTTCGTGCAGCCCTGGGATGCCACCTTATCAGCATACTTGAGTAGCAAAGAAAAGATCTATTCAGGAAGCTAGGGGATAAATTTAGGGTACGGATTCCTGGCACAAATCAGGTTATTTGTCCCAAGAAGTGCATTGCTATTGATTTCGGGGGGGGGGGGAAGTTCCCATAGGTCCATCCGCAAACTGGGCTCTCTGCTAGCAGCTGTTTTTTGCATGCACACACAGCAGAGATCGGGGAATATGAAGCATTGGGAAGCAGTGGGAGAATGAAGGAGATGTATTTAATTGGCAGATCTTTGTGGCAGGGCTCCATTCATAGCTACCCAAACCCCACAGTGCAATCTTGCTGCTGCTCTCACAAAGTGCTCCTTTGAGAGCGAGGAGGACAGCACAATGTATCAATCACCCCAGGCATTCATCCCACCTGGGCCTCTCATCACTATGTTGGGAGCAGCACTTTCAATCAGACAACGTTAAAAATAAGAGAGATTCACTTTTCCATTGGCATCAGCAAAAAAAGGAAGAAGAAGATGCCAATTGAGCCCAAAGGGCTAAATAGCTTCTTTCACTCTGTTTTCTATGGGCTCCCAAAACTATGGGAGAAAATTGAAATCTGTCTTTTATTCTATCTCTTTTTCTTTCTTTTTTTTAATAAGTCCTGGTATGCAAGACCTTGTGCCTGGTCTGGTATTGTGGCTGATGAATCCTGAGTCAGGCAGCGAGGAGGTTTGTGTCCTATCAGCGTGTGCTTGCCATGGTTTGGGATAATGCGCCTGCCGGCTTGTCAGGTGCTGATGGGGAGCAGGAGGGATTGGGGGGGGGGGAGGGGACTGAATGCATTTTTGATTGCTATAATTGCCACAGATTGGATGCTTGAGAGGAGCTAATTAACAAGGAGGCTATGGGCGGATTATACTTGCAGAACAGAATCCCATGCAGATCCTTTCCCTTTGTGCCACATGTATGAGATCATTGGTAGGTGATTATGGCTGTGAATACGGTGCTAATTTACTTTTCATGTCTGACGAAAATCCTGTACATAATAGACCAAGGAGGCAACTCAAAGTGGCCCAGTTCAGAGGAGAAGGACAGCTTCTTGCTAAAGCTAAGCTTCTGAGCTTTCCCTGTGTAGCCGTGACTGAGTCACATCTCTTCCTGCTGCCTCAGTTTCCTTCCCTACCAAATGGGGAAGACAAGCCTGTAGCCACAGACACTTGCAAGGTGTTGTGAGCCCCTTTGGGGAGGATGCTGTAAAGGAAAGAATGGAAATATCATCATGCCACTGGAGCAGATCAGACAGCACAGTAAAAGTAGCAGCCAGAAGGCTGCGCACATGGAGAAAACAGCAGCCTTGGTGAACATACCTGCTCTCAGGAGAAAGGGCTGTAAGCAACAGCCCCAGCTGTTCCTTCAGCCTCAAGTTTAGTGAGAATGACAGGCAGGATTAGCTCTGCCATTCTTCTGCCATGCTGACACTGTCTCACCAGCATATCTCCTACCCCCTCTCAGATTCATTAGTGGGGCTGAGGGGAAAGGGAGCAGTGATTTCTCTTTAAAGTAGCCCTTATCCTGCTGGAAGTGCTTGGGCTGGGCTTTAACTCAGGCTTTGAACTCAGGGTGAGTATATGCTCAGTCTTTTCTCTGGCTACTAAACTTCCCTGAAGCCCACAAGCAGAAAGCTGCCCTGTAGCCACTGTGCCAGCAGWCGTGCAGCAGCCCCATGGGGACAGCTGCAGCACAAGCCATGGGGCTGGTTTGCCAGGAAAGGCCAGAGTTTCCTTCCARGAAGGTCCCCTGCAGCCCTGGGAAATCTGACAGGCACTAGGTAACCATGAGGACTCATGCCCCAAGGCATGGCCAGACCATCACCAGCCAGGCAGGAAGCAGAGCTGCAGCTGAGAGGAGTCAGTATCCACTCATTGATCCATCACTCCATCCACCCACCCACACACYCCTCTATCCTTCTCTCTACCCAGCCTTCCCTCTACGCATCCATCCATTTACCAATCCATCCATCTACCCATGCACCCATCCATCCATCCCTCCACCCATCCACCCACCCATCCAATACTGACAGTTTCAGGAATAGGTTAGACTCTGCCACAGTCGTGTCTTGAGGTGGGGAGCTGTAGGGGGGGTTCTTCAGGGCCTGTCTGCAGCCATCTCTGCCGGTGGGAGTTAGCAAGGGCAAGCCTGAAGGGCTTTGGCTTTTCTGAGCAAGTCAGACGTTTTCCAGCAGRAGTGCTTTGCTAGGAGTCAAGCGATATGGTTAAGTACAGGTGGGTGATTAAGTATTGCAACTTTTAGAAAGTTGCAGTTTTCCTCATGAATAAATCACATTTTTCCATTCAAAAATGAAAGTGACACTTGCAGATTTGCTCGTACCTTCCTCTGTGTTGTGTAATTTTCAGTTRAAATGTTTTCTGCACTTTTCAATGGAATTTTTCTTTGGGTATGTGGGATTTTTTTTCATTGAAGTCATTATATTCAGAGGAAAATAAATGAAATCATTTTCCAYGTTTTTTAACTAAAGTCAGCATTTTGAGCTTCAAATTATATCTAGGGAATTGATCTGTGGAAGGAAAAGGTCTATTTTACCACATTCATTTTCTGATTAAAGCTACTGTTTCAATAATAATGGCTTCTTGTTGATATTGAAATAAAAATAACACTGGAGGATCTCCTAATAAGAATACACTATTTCATAATATTTCCTCAGCTTTATTTCATTTTTGTGCATATTTGTTATGCTCTGTATGCCTGTTCCTAGAAAACAGAACTTCAAAGTCAGGATCAAGAACTATACTCACCTGAATTTTAATTTTAAACTAATCAGGCCCAGAGACAGAGGGGCAGGTTTGAAAACAGGACTCATTTCAGCAACAGGAAAGGGTTTTCTTCTACAAAAAGCAAAAGATGCTAAAATGGATTTCTCCTTCTGTCACAGATGAATTTGAAGGGAACAATCAAGAATAAGAAAGGCTTGGTTTACTGAGGGAAGAAAATTGCTACCAATTAGCTATCTGAGTTGCTGGAGCCTGGGGAGGTAAACTGGAGAGGATATACTTCATTTATTTAGAGGCAGGACTGACTGACTGCAAAWGCTTTTAGAAAAGACAACAGCTGAGCTTGACCTTGTGCATCTCTCCACTCTTCCTTGAGGGGTGAGGGCAAAGTGCCCATGGACTAGTCTCTGCTTCTACAGAAAGAGCTGGCTAAGACATCATCCTCAAGCAAGGGAGGATGCTATGATGTCTTCGGGTACCACTCCAAATCCCATGTCCCATYGGCAGCCCTGAGCCAAGGCTCCCATCCCATTCCCACGGGGCCCTAGAGCTCTAATAATGCAGATAACTTTGACAGCAGCTGAGTATGTTACACAGTTTCCGATCATGCTGAAGTTTTTCTTTTGATCGAGCCCTCCGTTCATTWTTCCTCTTCTTAGCAAAATGTTTTCAGTCCCTCCAGGTCAAGCACTGGAAATTTCTCTTTGCAAAAATGGAGAATGGACAGGAGAGGAGGGAGGGATCAAACCCGAAAATGTAGAGTCGTCTCCAAAGACAGGCAGATGTACGTTCAGCGGGAGGGAGCCGGTGGCAAGACACAGAGAGAACATGTAAGGGGGTGTCGTAAGGGGGCTGGTGTTTTTTAATCATTCACATTGAAACATTGACATGACTTGCCTTAATCTCTAAACAAAATATGTATCTCTGGGCTTGAGAAGAGACAGGTTGTCACAGATGTGAAACAAGCAGGAAAAAGATACCGGTGGTGCACGTTGCTAAAGGAACTGTATTAGCATATTGGCATTTGGATGCCGCCTTATCTCGAGCCGACTTCTGAATTAAAAGTAATTTCAGGTATTCTCCCCTTCCCAGGTGCTCCCGTGGTTTGTCACTTTATTATTAGGATTGATTTCATTCTGCAGAGCTCTGCCTGCCCCCGCCGAGCAGCCGGAGAGGCTGCGTCCTGGCCTGGGCAGAGGAGGGGGCGGCCGCGAACACGCAGCCTTGTCTCCGAGAGCACCCGCGGGAAGGAGGCGCGGGGACGGCTGATAAGGGACAGGAGGGGACCAGAAGAAAAGCCCGATGACAAACCCGGCGCAGATAATGGTCTGTATCCCGGCCGGCAGGCTGCAAAAGCAATCGCGTGCACCGCTCAGATAACGAAGCCCCGCTTCGGCCCCCCGCTCACCACGCGGCTGCAGAATTATCCGGACGATGAGAAAATTCCCCTTTTCCCCAGCCCGGCCCGTGTTGCCCGTGATGTGCAGAGCCCGGCTGTGCAACGGYGGGGCGGCGAGCCTGCGTGACCCGCTCCCGCCTCGCCGACCGACCGCGGCTCCCTCCCCGCCTTCGCGCTCCCAAACAGGCTCTCGTTCCTCTCATCTTTAAAAAGGGAAGAGTCACATTAAATACTGTCACGAGTACATTGGCCAATGGGTTGAAATAATGGGTTTCTTTATGACYGCGATGATCATCAATGAAAATTCAAGGTATCTATTGGGACTGTGAAGCAGAATAAATGACCTGTTGCTAGTCACCGTTTCCTTGCTTTCTAGGACTCTATACTAGAAATGATGAAACTTAATTCAAACAGCTACTATGAAGCAAACTAATGTGAAAGCACCCATGCCCCTGCTCTGATTTAATTGTGGTGAAAAACAGACTTAGAAGTAACTTTACAATGGGAGGAAGTTCATTTAAATATTCCCCATTCCAAAAGAAAGAGCTGCCCTGATTYAGGAAATAAATGAATGAGAAGATTTTCCCTTTAATGAGATTAGCCTTTTTTAATTGCTCACTATTGATCACTCAAGAGATCGGGAAGTAAAAAGTTATACAACATAGCTGGAAAACACTGCATTAGAAACCAGCAAAACCTGCCCCATCACCATCAGTTCTAAAAAGTGAAATACAAGCCAGTTTCCAGTTATTCATTTAAAGTGACTGCAAATCCTCCAAATCCTCTTTTTTTTTCTTTAATGGAAATTTTCCCCCAACTCCCAGATTTCAGTGAAAAMGTATGTTTACTGGCAAGGCTATATGATGTGATTTGATCTCATGAAATTTCAGTTCTATCAAAATAAAGACAGGACAGAGCAGCCCTCTCCGGGTTTGAAACGCAAGGTCACATCAGAAGCATTTCAGTGAGGTTAGACTGGAAGTTTCACACCTGAACTTGGAACATTCGGCTTCAAAGTCACAGCTTTGGGCCATATAATAACATGACAGTAAGGACACATAAACACATACCGTTTCTTCTGCTTTGATTGTGATTTATATTTAAAGTCAAGTTCTTGTTCATGGTCTGAAACTAATATTCGGAGCAGGATTTTGTTACAAAGTGAGATCGAGCAGTTGGTTTCTTCCTTCCAGTCGACAAGAGCTGGTAGAAAACGAGACCAGTAAGGCTGTGAGTAAGCATTTCTCCACGTGCTGCTTATTCACAGCTATCGTCTTGATCCTTTATTTCTCTCTCCTCCGGCAGTGCTTGCTCTGGATGGGCATTAGACAGCAGGCAATACCTGCACATAGGCATCACTCAGGCATGCTGCAGGATCAGTCTTTCACATTTCATACTGGGATTTCTAAATTCCTTTTCCAGTCATTCCCTCAGGATATATAGAAGCTGCCAAATACAAGGAGAGACTCAGATCCCCCAAATCTGACTGCCTTAGAATTAAGCATGTAGTCTGTGCTGGCTGTCCTGTCTTCCTTGCAGTCTGTGGCATTTTTGGAGGATGATCAGGCCCTGCTGCAGGACAGGGTTTTAATGCAGGTGAGATGAACAGTGCACCACGAGGCCACTTTCTCTCCCCATGGCCTGCGGCGCTGCTTCAGGACACACTCCTGTGTGGCAGTGCTGAGGTCAAGAGAGATGAATCCCAATCAGGATCAGCTGGATTTTGGTAGGACACAGCCCAATTCAACAAATGGCAGAGGCTGCTTACCTGGCTGTGAGAGCTGCTCAACCCTCTTCTACTAGACAGCTTGGGTTTGAAGAAAATTGAGCAATTTCTGAAAAAAATATATTTTTCCCTCCATTTCAGTTTATCAGAAGCATTGCCAATTTCTAGAGCTGCTGGAATTTGTTTATTTTGACTGATACTTTCTTTCCACGCTTGTGAAGGAAAACAGACACCATTTTCTGAGCATCTCTGCTGCCCACTGACCGCATTCACTTGTAAAGCTGTGCTAGTGCCAGAAGCAGGGTGTAAAAGGAAAAATGCCATCAGTTGTCCCACCGCTTAATCCATTTTCATCCACCATCTGATGCTGTGTGCCCCCCTGGGGTTTGCCAGAACTTGGGAGAGGTTCCCAATCATGCATCAGATAAGAGGAATTCACCATAACCACTCTTGGTCTCGAGTGCATACAAATAGGCTTTACATTAGCATTTGCAAATAGCCTCTCACGGGAGAAAGGTATCTCCTGAGCCTTCCATCTTCTGGGGTTCCTCAGGCAATGGAGGGAGACAGACATAGCCATCAGSAACAGGCACAATCCAGGGATGAGGAGAGAGACAAAACAACAAATAAGGATGTTGGTGCCAATGTTAGCCCCACGCGTGTCCCCAACTGGATGCACCAGGCTGCGGAGAAAGGCAGCAGCCCTGGGAGGTCCTGATACCCCCAAGCAGCCAGGGAGCACTTGGCTTTTCTGCTTTACATTGCCTCTGTGTTTCCCAGCACCACGTGCCCCTGCCCAGCCCACAGGATTAGGGATGTCTGAGCAGCTCTTGGGCACAAAAGCCATGCTGAGGAGGACAGTCCTCAGGTAAATCGGCCAAGGAGCAAGTGCCTCGTGGAGTTGCAGTTGCCTCCTGGCAGACACACAGCCATCGTAGCAAATGCTGTTTTAGGGAGCAGGCTGGGGATGGGAGCTCTGGGATGCATGAATGTTTGCTGGAGATGATGCGGAGAGTCAGGTCCCCTGAGCGGAACTGGGTAACATTTTTTCAATGAATCAAGATTGTTCTTCTTTTTTTTTTCAGAAAATCAGGCTTTCTGGAAGACTGGAGCTATTTGTGAATTCAGGTCAAATGCAGTAAAGAATTTTGGTAGAAAAGAAACAAGGGCATTTTTAGAGAGAATGTCAAAACGTTTTCTCTCCTCCCTCCCCCTTTTAGAAAGTAATTTTTCTTTTCTTCAAAAATTGCCCTTATCTTCTAGAGACATTAAAACAAAACCCAGACAAACAAACCCATCTGCACAGGATCAAACGGAACAATATAAGCTGAATTCGGAGGATCTGCTTCGTCATTTTTTCCGGAAAAGATGAGGAATTGCCAAATTCCTTGTTGGGGGTGGTGGGACCCTGCTCCCTGCAATCCCCGCCGAGATGAACAGCCAAGCGTGGAGGCTGCCTGGGTGAGCGTTGCTCTGGCTGGTCCTCGTCCCCGCAGCACGMTGAGGGAGAGGGCTTCATTCCTCACATACTGACACCTCGGCACCGTCTACCCCTGCTAGACACTTGGAAATTAAAATAATAAACAAAAGCAACCAACACTGCGTGCGGAGGGTAATGTACCATTATGCTCTGAAACACAGGCAGCCACTGCCTCACGCTGAGCGGAGAGGGCGCATCTGAAAAATGCATCTTGCTCTGACAGCAATTATTTCAATATTATCTCTCCTTTTTTGCTTCAAAGGCGCTTGCTTTCTTGCTCATAGTCTCCTTGCAGGGAAGAGAGGAAGGCTGTGGGAAGAGGCAGAATAATCACACTTTTTAACATAGTCAAGGTTGGGGGAAATTAAATCATGGGAAAACAAACATGTTTTAACCACCCCGCTGAAGTGATATTTGTATCATGGGTATTTATGGCAATCATCACTAATAACAGGAAGAGATTAGATGCTGTTGAGAGTCTGAATGCCAGTCAGGTAGCAAGTGCTGTCTCTGATGGTCACTTAGTGATATTTAAAGCAGGGATCTGTGTGTATGTGTGTGCCCAGGCATATGCAGTTGTACGTGTGTGGCTGAATGCATATGTGCAGCCTGGGAGCRTGCAGGTACTTGAAAGCTTGGGTTCAGATTTGGGTTTGAAGAAGGTATTTCTAGTGGGAGAATTTCTGAATGCATTTCTGCTGCCAGACACAGGCTCGACACTATGACGTGTTCCTCTGAGCCACTTTGCGTTTGCATTTCATGAGGTTTGCCCTCCATGCAGCCTATTTTAAGTCATTCCTTTCACTTTTTATGAATGAACCTGGCCCTGCACAGTACGGCTGTCCACAGTGCTGCACCAGCGGGCCCGAGGGGCCACTTCAGCGCCTGTCCCATTAGCCATGGGAGCACACAGCACCCCTCAAACTGTGACAAGCGTTTCTCCTGGCACAAGAAAAATCTCCTTGACCTAGGTTTAGCCCAGACAGCTGGCTCTATTTGCACTCTCRGTTTGACATGAATCAACACCTGATTTATCCCATCCTTACAGTTTAAAAGTTAGCAGCTGCATCTGGAAGGAGACAGCCKGAACATTTCTCAAGGCCCAGTTCCTGCGACCTGGATAGAGCGGCTATAGCAGGCAGACCAGGGACTTAGCAGCCTCTAAACACGGAGTGCTGGTATTTTACTGCTCTGAGCATCTCCCCTCTACCGGCAGAACAGTCTTAATGGGTCAGTTCCCCAGCAAAGTCATCTTATCTCCACTCTGGAAAATTAAACCCCAAAGCATACAATCAGAACCACTGAATCGTTTGAAAGGATAAAATCCTCTTAGAAATCCCCTTTTTTCAATTCCCCAAACAAACACGTCCAGGTTAATAAAGCTATGTGCTCTCACCCAGAACAGCTCTGGTAGAGGAGAGTTTTAATGCACCAAGCAGCAGGATGGGATGGAAAACTGCCTTGCAAGAAGAAGAGCCCTGGCTGGATCCTCGCTGGACCTGGGAAGGGGCATAGTTTACAGATATGTTTTAACGAAATTGCTCTTAAAAGGCAGAAAGGAAAAAATCCTCTGAGAAGTTTGACTCTCAGGCACCTCAAAGCTGAGGGCCCAGACTGTTTTATACAAGGGCTCAGAGGAAAGGAGAGGAGAGGGATACAGACTGAGTCTCATTCAGGGGTGCAAATTAAAGGAAGGTAGAGAGTGGACAAGGGAACATTTGGCTGGTGGAGTTGGACTATGAAGATCTTTGTATGTCCCAGTCATAGTCACTGGGGTTGGAATATTCTAAGTTTTTATTTGTCCCCAGTGTTACTGAGACAAAATCTGACCATGACTCAGAAGAGAGGCTTTTTTCTGCACAGCCTTGGACGCTTACTTCCTCTGCTGTCCTTCCTAATTTCCTTCCCACTCTTTCTGTGCCCAGAGGTTTTGACCACACCACCAGGTGGGCTCACATCACCAAGCCCCATGACTGGGTGTGTCCATCYAGTAGCAGCCAGCTGGCCTCATTCACCCCAGCCCAGAACAAGTCACATCAGGATATCCATTGCTGGACTGAGTTGTGTTGTGTGGTCCTCTGCCCTATCCAGACTTCTTCAAGAAGATGATGAGCCTGCCTTAAGGCACCAGTTGAGTGAGATCTAACGATCTCCAGGATTTCGACAGGGATGGCCTTTAAGCACGAACCTGGGGGGGGTCTGAACATGATGGAGGTGACATAGGTCCCAAGAGCAGGCCCAAATTGCAATGCTTTTTAGAAACATGACTCCAGGCACAGTGGCTCCAAATGGAACCAATAAGTCAACCTCACCGGGACCAGCTTTCAGAGCCCTCTAGCCTGTTACCTGCTTGGGTCATACTCAATGCTTGAGTTTATTTCAGTTCAAAGCCCTTCAGGGAAGGAAGGACATAAAAACTCACCACACCTGAGGAAACAGACAAAATAATTAGCAACAGCATCAATGAAAATAAATTAAATGGACAGCTGTGTACCAGAAGAATGGGATAGCACCTTTCCTCGCCTCTGTTGCCTGGGTAGCACTCTAGAATGGAGGTCTTGGACGCAGAGGATGTAAAACTGTCTATTGCAATGTGAATATTGAAATTCCAGAGACACTGGGCACATCTGCACAGATGGGAAAATTACAGTTATTGCATTTGGTAGTATGGCAAGTAATTTTTTGCACCCCAAAAAACAGCTCAATTGTGGGAGGAATGTGTCAGTTGTAATTTTGCAACTTAATGAAATAAATCAAGCAGATGGAAAGAAGAGAGGGAGATGAGCCCACACAGTCTAATGGGAACACAAAGGCCAATGAAGGCAGCTGCAGGGAAGCAGAGATGTTGTCTGGGAGACTCTGGAGTCACCAATGGGATAATGACAAATTCCCCAAGCAAGGATGCTTCTTTGAACTTTCTCCAGCCTCTGAGGATGAGAAGTTTCAGGAATGCATGGCCGTTACTTTACAAAAAGACAACTTCTTGCTCAGTTCAGCTCAGCATCGGTCTTGGGGAACTCCTGGTGGAATCCTCTCTCTCCAGATCTGCCAGGCACAGGTGTCTCGAACAGGGGAACACAACACCACAAAGGCTGAAAACTCATCATGACTCGCAGAGATCAAGAGAAGCAAAGACACCACTTTCCTGCAGAATGACAACCTCTGTGCAGTGTGCTCGACCAGGTGGCTGGTAGTGACTGAGCCACCTCAGTGGCTAATACTTTCAGGAAGAACTCCACTGAAGGATCTACCAAGGCACAAAAGTCCAGGTTTCTGACCCAGCAATGTTCACATGTTCGTTATAAGCTCACTAGGAAAACAGGGCTGAGAGACAGCTAGCTTTGAACTTTTGCTTTTATTATTAGGACAGAAAAGATCAAGAGGTTGCAGAGGCTGGCAAATTAAGTAGGAATCAACTATAGGAAGCTAAACAAGCAAAAAAAAGAGAGAGAGAGAGAGAGAGAGAGAGGCTGGTGTGCAGAAAAGCTTATTGACAGTAATGGTGTTCATAAGGCAGGGAAGGGCTCAGGTCCCAGTGCTCGGTCCTGCAGGAGCGTTGTTTGATGGCTGTGCAGCAATTCAAGGTAAGGTGCCAAGAGCTGCAGTGGAAGCAGTCAGAGCTGAGCAGAAAGGCTGGGAGAAAATACGTTACTTAACACAGAGATGAGGAGACACATGCTAGCACTCATCTGCTGTCAGAGTAGATGAGGAGACATAATCAGGGAAGAGCAGTCAGTGCAAGGGGACACCACGCTACTCCATTTTCACATAAAAGAGGCAGAACATGTTCAGCAGGTAAATGAGGAGCATCTCTTCACAGCAGCAGCCCATGAAAACACACCCTTTGGCCAAGGATGTATAATCTTGCCTGCCTAAAATAACCACCAAAGGCCTGTGGTACATGGCTCTCCCGAGAGGAGGCTTTGCAGCAGGAAATTGATTTCCATAGGCTCATTCATTAATTTTCATGGCACCCACAGTGTGTTTTTAGAACAAGCAGAATTATTAATGTTAGAAGTTACCCATGCACTGTCAGGAACACAAGGCCCTCTAGAAGTCAAACTGGGGCTGACAAACTGGGGAAGAAAAGGTCAGAATGGGCCAGATCCACTCTTTAGGTTTCAGCCAGAGGCAGGGCATAGAGAGAGAAGTAAAATCTTTGGAGAGAAGGCCCCCTTTTCCTCCTGATGCCTCTTTAGTTTAGAAGGGGAAAGCATAGACATTTAGCATTTAAAAAAGGAATGAATTGTCCATCTGCACTGATTTGGTTCTGCCCTGCTTCTGAACCACTCTAGGCTTACAGGGAGCAGGACAACAAGCAATTAGGAATGGAGAAAGACTCACAAGGCTTAGATCTAGCCGCTTGCTGGCAACGCTTGAAATCACATCTGAGCTTTGGTAACATCTAAACTAATTAATGCAACCACCAACCCAAGTCTCCCATATCTATGTACAAGCTAGTATCCGAGCTAGTATCCAAAACAAATCATCCTAAATTATGTCCTGGCTAATACAGGAGTGGGGATAGAAGACTGATGGCCACAAAGGCATCTCTGTTCAGCTCTCCTCTTCCCATCCTGTCTTTGCACAGCTCCTAGCAGAACAGGGCTGAGTCTGTGCCTGAAGCTCCCAGCAGCAGATAACCTCACCTCTGAGCACCTCAGTGTGTTTGGGCTACCCCAAAAATGCAGCTTGGTGCTACACACACCACTGCAGCCCTCCAGCGAGCCTAGTGCTGCTCACTTCTCTGCTTGTCCAAATACAAGATCCAGGCATGGATAACTGAAGAATTTTGCTGTACCAGGGGATAGTTGTCAGTTGGCATCACACAGCCTGTGATCTCGCCCCATTAGAGCAAGAGAAAATAAGTACCATTTGTTAACATGCCAATCGTTCTTTACACTGGCTGATTAAAAAATAATTACCCACAGCCATTATTGAGCACTCTTGCAAATGAGCTGTGGGAAGCTGTGACCGTGTGCTTAGCACACTGTGTGTCTTACTTGTTTCAATATTATTTTAATTAAGTATCTGGGTAAAAGGCTTTTTTAACGTAACTTTCTTTTCATAACTGCAGAGCATGGCTCTGTGCTCAGCTTAGCCAGCGCTGGACTGGTGTAACCTGGCAGCAGTCAACAGCATTACTCCAGGCTGATACCAGTGTGGTGGCAAGACTGGACCCACTTCTTAGACATGTCTATAGAGGGGAAAAGAGTTCATCTGCACCCAAGGGACAAGGTAGTATGGGGAAGTAGCCCCATAGGGTGGCCTGGCCCACACTGGCTGGGGAGCAGATGCCACCTCCCAGAATCACTCTTCTCAGCATCTACATGGCTCCTTCCTGGTGAAAGTGCCAGGTTGTCTGCCTGCTTCCTCTCCTAGGGCATCCCCAAGGGGCTGGGGCACACCTGGGCCACCTCGGGAGAGCCTATAGGCTCCTATAGGCTACATGCTTGTCTGCGCCCGCTCAGCAGGTCCACGGATCTCTCTGCCTCCAGGCACAGAGCAGTGCTACAGTCTCTTTGGTGCACAGCTCAAAGCACTCACATCAGGCACTTCCACTACTTTCTTATTTGCATGACTGTTTCCCTTCCTGCATCCCTACTATGGCTGTAATTAGCAGAGGACACAGTCACTGTCCTTTATTTTGTGCAGTGCTTGGCCTTTTGCRTCTGCTTGCATTCTCCAGGTAGGTTTTAAGTCACAGCATTTGTGCAGCATCGGTTTCAATTATCTCTTGTTTGCAAGAGAATTAACTCAGCAAACACATTTCAGATCCTCAGCTGGTGTAAAACCAACATTGCACTAGAGAAATCCAATTACCACGCAGATTATACCATCGYAAAGCAGCTTCAGAGATTCCTCTTCATCTCTCGGTTCTCTCTTATCAATAGAAAATCCTCCTCCAGTCATTTCCATTGGGTAAAAAGACGCCCCTGAGATGATAGACTCTGAGGTCCTTATCAGATGGGACTGCCTCTCTGTCACAGCCGGTGAGGTCTCCTGGCCGAGGCTGAGTGCCAGGGCTAGGTTGCAGCCTGGATCGTACGGTTGGACTCCCCTCTGGGGCTGTGCTTCCTTGAACCGAGGCACAGGAGTGCATGGTGCAGGAACGGAGCAGCCAGGGTTTGCGCTGGGCTATCCCCACCGGGCCAGCGCCCGGGCTCTGTTTCAGATGACGCAAAATCAGGGCAAGAATGAGCATGTCGGGGTGCAGCCAAGGGCCATCATCACATGAAGAGCTTTTGACAGGGCAGATGAATGAGCTCTGAGTGTTTCTTGGGCAAACAGTCCGGCAGGAGGGTTTGTAAAGCAAAGACTCTGATCACGGTCTGCTCCTGGAGCAAGACAGAAATTACATAGCTTTTTAGTCAAATGGAYGCTTACTTTTTCCCAGGTAATTCCTCCTTGTGAGCTGAGGGAGGTACTAATTTCCACAGACACTCCAGAAACCTGAAACTCTGTGCTTCAGACTTTGAATAGGCAAAAATAAATAAAAATYGGAGGGTTTTTCCTTCATTTCAACAAAAATGTACGTTCTTACCAGACTTCTTTTCGCCAGAGAAAGTAATACATTTCCTGAGCAGCTCTAGTCACTGCAGACAACATCATTTCCTATCTCAGATATTGCCATGGCAAGAACATAGAAAGTAGAATTGATGGGACTAGATTAGATCAGATAGAAAGCTTGCTGATGAAAAGCTGCTGCCTTTCATTCTGTGCCCATTCAGGACCATTAAGAGCCTCCTTCTCTGTCACCCAGGGATGCTGCACCCCTGTTGAATTCACCTCTACGTAGCCGTGCTGTGTCTCCCTGAGTGTCTTCCTGCAATCTCAGTTTACAAGCATGTTTTGCCCTCTGAGTGCACTGCTCTCCAGAGGTGGAACTCTGGCCAAAAAAAAAAAAAAAAAGAAGAAGGAATTGCTGTATATATAATTTGGCAACACACTTCAGGATCCCTCGGGATAAAGCTTGCTGGATCAGTGCACTTTACTGTTATGAGGATGTTGATGACTATTCTATTCTCCTCTGAAAGCCAAGTGAGCAATTTCCAAAGTCCCTCCTTTAAAAAAAAATGTAATAACCCTTCTTTGTAGCTTCCCCCCATGTAATAGCCRTTTCCAATGTAGCTTCGTGGTGGGTCACCCTGATAACCTGGAAAGATGCATTTGCCAAGCCTTYCTGCCTTTGACATAAGACCTACTATATCTTATTTGCTACCACATTAAGCTGGCTGAGACCGTAGCAAGGTTGTGGATGCAGTGCAGTTTGCTATAACATTCTCTTTCTCTCTTTTTTTTCCTTCCTTGGGTAATTTCACGGTCCATTAGATTCCTGTAGCTGCTCCCTGCTATAGGGAACACACACACACCTCCACAGTGCACGGACTTCCCTCTCGCCAGCCCAGGCGCTGAGCACACTACACATGTAGCGGTCACGCTTCCTCCGGGCCCCGGGCAAATGGCCTCACCCCCACCACRGGCAGGACCCCTCCGCAGGGCGACGCGGGAGCACGATCCCTGCGGATGCTGAGGTCCCCCTCAGCCAGCACACAGTAAACTTRGAAGCACTGAGCTGAGCCACTGGGTGAGCACAGGCCCGCATTGCCCATGTCCCAGTGCAGGCATGCAGTTTGCATAGCACCCATCCAGCAGTGGCACCACAAAATAACCCACAGCAGGAGAGCTGGGTGTAGGGAGCAGCAGGGTTTACCCCGAGCCTGCTGCCAGCTGGGGTTACTGCGGGAAGCAAAGCGTCCTCCACACTCGTCACCCAGAGCTACCTTCGGGCTGCTCCAGCTCCCTGCGGTGCCTGCAGCATCCTGCCCTTGCAAAGGAAGCAGCTGAAGCCTGGTGCAAGATTGCTGCAGGGGAGCGGAAGACACAATCTGTCCTTTATTTTTAAACCACCTGGGGGAAAAAAAAAATCCGTGCAAGAGGATTTTTGCAGCTGCGTTACACTGAAGTTGGTTTCCAAACTTGGGGAACTGGAGAGCAGTTTCGCTGTGGCTAAGTCAGCACAGGGAAGATACAGTGCTGAATTTGCTGGAAGAGGCTACCTCTTCCCTCGGGAGTGCCAGGACTGGCYGCCCCTCTTCTGTGGCCTCTTTGGACAGGCACAGTGTGGATGCTGGGGACTGATAAGACTAATGTCTCTCCAAATTGACAGCTTCTGCCTGGTGTTCGCTTTCTCTCCCAGACAATTGAACTTTCAAAAAAGCCGGGAGAAGAATATGAATCCTACCTGGAAAAAAAAAATCGAAACAAAAGGAGTGAAAAAAWATTTGGTGGAGCTAAATCACAAGGAAATGTTATTCATGGGCATTATTGATTAAATTTTGCTCACCAACACATACGTAAACACTTATCTCTCAAATGAATAAGAGGCTCTCTAATGCCAGAGGGAAGGAGGGAAAAGATTATTGAAAACGTGAGGGTCAGAGAAGCATCCGGCTGCAACGGATGCATTGAAAAGATAAACGAAGACATCTCTGTCAACAAATCTGTCTGCCAAAGACCAAGTGCTATAAAGGTAGTAATTTTTGGGCCTGAGTARCAGTGCTTGGGCTTTGATAACAATGAAATAAAGATTGTGGAGTAGATGCTCAACCTGGGCTAAGCCAGTGTCACAGCCGCAATCACAGAGGAGCTACACCAATTTACACCTCCTGAGGATCCTGCTCTGCACAAAACAGCCTGTTAGCAAAAGGGCAAGAAGCCTGAGATTTATGACAGTACCTGTAGGGCGGAGGGAAAACAGAAGAGAAAATCTCTCTCCAGGGAAAGCAGCAATAAAAGCAAGATCAAAGTGGGAGAACTGGGGGCTCTAATCCATGAGCACCAGCAAATCCTGCTGGAGTCCCTGGGTCCCACCCCAGCATTGCCTTTCTTGCAGGCTCTGCTGAGGAAGCAGTAGGATACACACGTGCCCGCAAATGTCTGTGGCCAGAGGCTTTGGCTGGTACTAAAACAGCAGACTGCAAATCGCAAACATCCCAGGGATCCTGCTGAGGCCAGCCGGGACACCTGAGGAAGACAACACATCTGATGAAGTTAAATCTAGCCAGGCCTGTGAGATAAAGCCCACAGCCTCATGTGCATAAGCACTGTGCAAATCAGCTTCAGTAACCYGGGCTGGGGCCCTCACGTATCCCCAAAACCAAGAGTGCAGACAGGAAGGTTGTGCTGCTGAGCATTTGGTGATATCAGCCCAGAAGTTTTTGAATCATCTGAAGGCCATGAGGGACCATCAGGATAATCTATTCTGACATCCAGCATCTCCAGGGACCATGGCATCAGCTCATGCATCCTGCTCTCAATTTATAGCTCCGTAGACACAACTTTATTTTAGGGCAGCAGCACTGTCTCAGGGACATATTCTTCCCTGTTTAATCACCACAGAGACTTTACATTTTTTGCCATCTGCCACTGTATAACCTTCCCAGGGCAGCTACAAGCTACGACCTCTGCCTGTGAGGGGAATGAATACTGGGCACTGTACAGGCTCAGTTTCCACTGAATGGGAGGTAACAGCTGGCAACATGGAGCACAGCCCCAAAGCCAGCCATGGCCAGCTGGCCTCAGGCCCAAAGGGCCGTTTAACGCAGGATCCTGGGGGCTGTAATAGCATATGCCAATAGTGAATACACAGGAAGAAGTTAAGAAGGGTTCAAGCATATGGAGCTATTTCTCTTGCACAATCTCCGAATCTACAGGGATTCGTAGTACACGGGACTCTCTGAGATGAAATCTCTGCATTAATAACATCAATAGATAGCTGTTCTTCTGTGAATTGTTAAGTTTATTTTTGAATCCCTCAGAAACATCAGCCTCTACTACAGCCCATGGCAAGAAGCTGCACAGCTCCACTCCAGCTCGTGGACTCAGGACCTCCTTTTCCTTGCTTTGAAGATGCTAGCTCCTAAAACAGCTAGATGTCCCTGCTGTGCTGCATTTGCAGACTCCTCACACCCTCCTCTGCCTACTGATTTCCATGCAGAAGAGCCTTTCACCATGTTCTTTCCCCTGGGGGAGCAGCCCATGCCTTTGAGCTCTGCTGCGCACCCTGAAGCATGCAACAAGTGTCCACACAGCAGGGATAGCGGGATGGGATTCAGGCAGCCCCAGCACAAGCCAAACAGCAAGCACCTGTCAGATGGGGGCATGGATTGGGCTTGTAGGGGTGTGCGAGCACAGGATTGAGCTCATCTCAACTTCTGGGAGGCAGTGGGGATYGGTCCACAGTCTCTCCACTTGGGAGACTTGCACTAATGCATGCAGTGGGATAGGTTCTCTGAACTGAACAAAATACTCCAGGGCTGAACCTGTCAGGACTGGAAACATGCTTTAATTCTATGGTTGGTGCAATGAGTTCACAGCCAAGTAAAACCCTCTGCTCTTCCAGCAGCATGCTCTGGTCCTGGAATGAAGAAGTTGGTCTGAATGCAGCAGTACAAATGCCTCTAAACTTTGGCCTCTTGTGAAAAATAAAAGGAATGTTTTTGAACCCCCAAAATCGTGTCTTGCAGTGAGGCCTGGGGAAAGCTGATCTGCGGTGGGATGTGATGGGAGAGTAAGGTTTCCTTCCAGCATACGGTCCAGAAGACACCACAGTTCTCCCAAAAGCATCTCTGCAGCTGCATACCAGCCACCAGGTCTGCACAGCTGTACCCACAGTCAAGTACCTCCAAGTCCTCTCATGGGCAAGTGGATTTTGCAGCTAGACCTGATTCCCCAAGGCAGGAGGGCATGTCYGTCTCCACAGATGGGAGCAATCAAGGCCCAGGCCCTGGGACCTCTGCCTGTGTAACCCCAGGTTACCGAGCTGACCTGCTATCAGCTATACCAGCCATTCCCCCACCCATGCCTCATGCCTCAGTTTCTTCACCCGTGGAAAGGGACACAATCTTCTTCCTTGAGGACCCAGACTTACTGGGACACCTGCTCAAACTCCCAACACAAAAAAGGAAAAAAGAAAAAAGAACATTGTTTTTCCTACCTTCTCCTTGCTGTCTAAAACACAGGCAATAAAGTTAATCCTTGCCTTAAAGAACCAAGGCTCAGGAGTTGGAGCAGGGCAGCCTCTAGTGGCTACAAGCCAGGAAATATCATTCCCCAAAACCCACATTCAGAAGATATTTGTTCTCCAAAGCAGTTGCTTTAGAGTTGCTTGAATGAGACACAGCCTCCACCGCTACTACATTGTCCCAGAGCCCATAAATATAAATCCTTTGATTCTCCCTGTTTTACATCTTTATCTCTGTGCTGCCTGAGCAGTCTCTCAGCCACTGCTTCCATTCACTCCTGTGAAAGCCTCCAAAGCCAGGGGGCTCCCATTCTGCCCCACAGAATCACAGGTGCTGAGTGAGCCAGGACCCAGACCTCATTAACATGCCATGCAACCTGTTAGAACTCATTAGTATTGCTGGAAATAGCTCCAGCACCAGCATAGCTCCAGCACCAGTATAGCTCCTCTCCTATAGCTGATTGCCRTTACCCATTGAACTTGCTGTGCAGTCTGTAATTGCTGATGCTGACTATTGACAGCAGATCTATCAAAATCACTGATGACCCACCTGGAGAATTGCTGCAGGGTGGTCTGGCCTTAAGGGTAGGGGGGGAAGGCATGCACATGTCTCCTATGTGGGAATGGGGAGAAAGGCTGCCTAGGCACACCCCAGGAAGGGACCTGCAGCTAACACTGCCTTACTTCAGGACAAGCTGTTTTCAGCCCCCATAGGCACAAAACAGCAGGAATCAGTAAGTGTTGGGAAAAGTACTGTGCACTCCTCCCAACTCCAAGGATTTCTTTCACTCCTTGGAGAACACATGCCCAAGGTGCTCCTGGAGCTGACAGTCACTTGGCAGAGCAAAGCAGTCAGACARTAAGGTTGACCATGAGGACAGCTCCCAACAGGCCTAATCTATTGGGTGATGATAGGCCTGCTTGAAACCTTGTGCCCCTTTTATGCAAGGAAAAAAATATTGTTGCCTGTGAAAGGGAGTCCCACAGATCCATTGCAGACCTTCAGCTTCCCTCCCGTGGGCAGCATAGATATAAAAATGAGGGAGTAGAACAAGCCAGGTGAGACAGAAGTCTTCCCAGCTACCTCCAAGAACCATGTGGCTTCAGATAAGCCCATCCCCACTCCCTGCCACTTCCCATTTTTATTTGTGTAAGTCAGAGCTCTCCAGTTAATGTGAGAGCATTAGGAAAGAGATAAGACAGACAAGATGCAGAAGCTCCAGCTACATAATGCTTATGCAATGTATCAAAGGAGAGATCTCTAGACAGAYACATAAAGCAATTGGACAAGAAATAAAGCACAAGAAAAAAAATCTTTATACTCTGTTCTGGGACTGTCATCTGCCAGACATTGGTCAGAATATGCTTTCCTTCCCCRGGTTGCAGAAGGATGGACAGTAATACAGCCAGTCTGCTGTGTCAAGACTGCACGAACTACCAATTCATCAGTTATGCAAGCAATTTAAACAACATGGTGTATGTCAATAACGCAAGTGGCAAATTTATTCCAGGATATCCTAAAATAAAAAGAGGGTGGAGAAGAAATCAAACAGAGCACTCTCTGCAGTGAAGCAGCTGTGACTCACCACTGCATGTGCATTCGCATAGGAACTCAGGGCATCTTCTCCAGCTGCGCTCCCACTGTGACTGGTGGTAAAAGTCTGCTGTGAACCAGCTCCATTGCTTTTTCAGAGACCTCAAGCTGTGATTTAAGATCCAGAGATGGGGCAAGATTAAATCCAGCATTAGAAACACTAGTAATTAAATCTCATTCATGTCAATGGCCACAGGAAGGTTTTCCTCCACACCTTTGCTTTGGCATACTCRAATTTTATTGGGGGATGTGGTCTCCTAGCTAAGTAGCATTGGATCACATGAGGCCACCCAGCTCATCAGGGACTTTCTAGCAGTTCTGGRCATCATATAGAAAACTTAGCTCCAGTGAGGCCAGGCTGTGTAACCTAAATATTAAGTGTCTGAGTTACACGACAAACGGTTCTCAGCCTGCACATCTCTATGTAAGATGTCATTTTCTAACAAMAAAGAAAGTCCTAATCTTGCAGAGGGAGAAAACTATGGGTCTCTTAGTTAGAAATAGATGTCAATCAAGTTCAAGTTTCAAATACCTAGAAGTGTTTTGAGGTGAAGGTGGTTAACCTTGAGCCTGGATTTTTGTGGGACTGGGAACATCMTCTTTTAGCTGGATGCTTAACATCAGGATAGGCTGGGCTATATCCTTGTAGCATGAATCACTTGTCTGAAGCCAGCCAGGGGACAAGAACATTATATAATGGAGAAATTCATGCTTCTCTACTGAATATCACCCTGTTCCTTTTGGCCATTTCTTCTCTTTGTCTAGAAAAAATAGAAGCTGGAAATGTCCCAAAAGCCCTATGGATTGCTTTCCTTTATCTTTCTTTCCCCCACTCTATAGCTTTTTTTCCTCAGAAATTACTTACGATTTCAAAAGGTAGGACAATTTAAAACAACAAATTACAGCTGCCTCAGAAAGTATATCATAGGCAAAGTAAGCCAGGGCAACAGCCAAGCAAGCTCCTGAACGAGCTGCAGGAGAGATGAGGAAAGAGGCTGAGACATTTGTCCTTTTTTCATTGCAAAGACTATTGAATCAGAGCTCCTCTGACCAGCACCACAAGAAATCCAGACCCAGAAACCCAGAATTCAACCTCAACCCGGATTGCATTGATCAGAAGCCCGGCTAAACAGGAGAGGCGGCCATTTTTAGTCAGGTCGCTATGTTCTTCTGCCAAAGGGAACTCTCGAAATTGCCCGACTGTGCTGGCTCTTCAAAACTGAAGCAACTGCAAAATTAATAGCCATATTTCTGAAAGGGATTTAAACATKAATAATGAAGAGTGGATACAGCTCTGCAAGGTACATTAGCAGCCATCCTGGACTTCATTCGCCTCATGGCTCTGTCATTAAGCATTGATGGCTGCCTCTAACTTAAGGGTCCTTTTATGATGGGGACATCTGCTCAGAACAGGATGGAAATGTGAAAAAGCCTGGGTTAATTTTACCTCAGCTGTACTGATTTGATCCCTTCTCCCCTTCATTCCCTTTCCCCAAAGCCAGCATGGATCTAGAAATTTGGTTGCTCCCAGGAACATGGAAAGATTGTGTTGGACCCTTATCTTCCCTGATGGAGAAGTCAGGCTGTTTCCTGCCACAGGTCACTCACAGGTTACCTGGCCTGTCATAATTAGCTCTCCTGCAGAGATTGTGCGTTTTGCTGTTTGAGTGTTCAGCAGAGATTCTCTTGATCAAAACAGAAAAGGGGCCAACACAGACTCATTTTCATCAGAGACTGTTCAGGTCATTTAAAGGAGAGCAGAAACCACATCCAACCCATCCCCTTTATCCGACAGCAGTACTGGAGCAGACTCAAAGCCACTAGTCACAACATCTATCAGTTCTCACAAAATATTCCCCTGCTATCAGCGCCAATTCTTYCCCCCATTCAGTGAGACGAGTCACTCACGCACTTCGTTCCTCACTTCCCACTAGGCTCCAACCACAGAGATGCTGCAGACAAATGAGCTTCACAGAAGGCAGTTTCTGTTATAATTAGCTCACACCAAGTGTCTTCAGATATCAAGACAGTATATATTTGGCTCCACTTCTGCACTGCGGGCGAAGCCATTCAAAAATAAGGAGCCAGGCCCTCGCATCCCGAGTCTGATARAAGTGTGCCCACTGAGTTCCCCATACTCACTTTCCAGTTTCTGAACTTCTGCAGTCTCAGGCCATGACTTTCAAACTGTTTTTCATGATTAGGTAGCATAAAGCATCTCTTTTCTAAAAGCTTAGACTTGCAAGAGTTCATCTGAATCCAGAATCCAAAGCTTTAGAACAAATGCTTATACTTGCAAACATCAAAATAAAATTATGTGAGCCGGCAATACTTGAAATAACACCCAATTTGCCTTCCTATTTCCCTGTATGATTATCTTTCATTTCTGTAGTGTAGAAAACCTTGAAAACAAATGAGTCAGTTTGATTCATTTCATAGAAAAGTTCATTTTCTGGCTCCTTTACTTGCTTGCAATGTTTAGTTACAGTCTGGGCTAGAGAATGTTTTCTGAAAAATAGAAAAACTTTTCAATCTTTGGGCTTTCTGATCACAGCAGGGAAGTTCCTATCACCCTCCTGCCAATGTTAGAGTTTCTAGGGGCATCTTGGTCTCAGCACTACCCAGAGCATAGGAGTACTTTTCCTCCCTCCTATCAGGCTCACCACTTTCCTTTTTACAACTTTATCATCTCTGAACACAACACTGTAGACAACTGAWGGCCTTAAAGTTTGTCCATATCATAGGCCAGATCTGACCTGCTAGCATCACTTTAACAGGTAAACAGCAATTAATACTCTCAGCCTTAGACCACATCTATCAACACAAACTCACAAACTGCATTCATGCCGTCCCCCAGCTACCCTCAGCATCACACGACTCCGTGCTGCAACAGTGGAAGCAGCGGCGTGTGATCCCTGTTTCTTCCTTATGCATCTTGGCTCTGACCCTCCATGGCTGTGGGATTACAACACTTGAGCGCCATTTTCACCAGAAATAAAGGAGCAGACATTCCTAGGGAGACAGTGTCCTGCCTGTGGCTGAGGATCACCTACTGCAAAATCTCTCTTCCATTTTACTTAGGGGAACCTGTGTTCCCTCCATGTATGTACCATTCCAGATCTCTTCAGCAACAATAAATCCACAAGCACATTTCTATCCCATTTCTTTTATTGCATCTTGTTGCACTGCAAGAGTTTTTCAGAAAACAGAAACCTAGAGTGTCCAGACAGACCAATCCCCAAACTAGCAGTGYTGGAACAATACCACATTGTCCACTTACAACAGCTGAGAGAAAAATTAAAAAAAAAAATCACCCAAACCTCAGATTTATGGGATGAGCAGGATCAGCTGGGCCTAAACTATTCCTTTCTTGTTGCAGGGCACCATTAAAAACAGTTCAAGGGTATCTGGGGGGGCGGGGGAAGAAGGGGGGAGGGAAAGGGGCTATCTTAGGAAGATTATCAGGATATCAGCCCATTGCAAAATGAGAGCTAAATGAAGCCCTTCATTCACTACTATTGAATTTTCAGATGTGTTTTGCTTCTGAAACTAYAAAACCCACTTCATTCTTGCTCCCACTGCATCTTGGGTTAAACTGACTTTTAAAGGGTGTTTTGTACAACAGAGAGGGTTGGCTGCACAGTCAGGTCTGCTGACTTCCAACAGGGCAGCAGGGATGCTGAGCTCTCCCACAACCATCAGAGTGCTCAGACTGGGGAAGGCACAACACCCTGCAATGCATGCAGCACTATCTCTAGTCTAGACCTGTTTCTCTGAGCTGGATTCCCAAACACAGGAGGCCTCACAAGTAATTCAAGTTTCCTTTCACCATATCTCAAGGAATAACTTTGCATTTTTGATTATGCCACTAGGTTATGCAGTGTTCTGGGGATTATTGAACTTTCCCCTTCCCTAGACCCTTGGGCAGCTCCCTCTATTCCCTCAGTCTAGTCTGAACAGGGAAGCCCACCAGTCTAGCCCAGAGATTAATCACATCTCCATATCTACTGAATCAACACTAAATCAGAATGAACCTGARAAATCTGTCATCTCTCCAGCCTCTCCTAAACTTTTCTTCAGCTCAGCATTTCATCTTATTCATGCAACAGCCAGCTTGAGCTACTGCACACTCTCAAAGAGTTCTCCAGCCTCACAAGGAGATGTGGCCAATTTAGCAACATAATGAATGTACATACATAAAAGTTTTGATTCAAACACTTTCATTAGATTTAGTCACTGGCTCCCAATACAAAATGATGGTGACACCAATTCCTCCTCAGCCTGAGTGACTAATTGCGACACACAGGCAATTAGGCTTGGTTAAATGATCCATGTCCCTTCAAAATAATGGTCTGTCAAATTGCATTCACCCAAAATAATCTGGGATTGACTTGACAATCAAAATATCCATTTCTTAAAAATTAATATAAAACCCAGAGCTCCTTGTTTTTCTGTAGTGCAGCTGGGTAATGAAAAGACTGCCTCTCTGCTCACAAGGAAGGATAAGCCTCCCCCAAGGAAGATGGGAGCAGGAATTAAAGGGCTATGTGCTGCTGAAGGCAACAGTTATCACAGACCACTTGCTACAGGCTGAATACAGCCAACAAAAGCTGAACAGACTGCTATGGCCTTCTGCAAACCTTCCTCAGATCTCAAAACTACAAATCTGGTGGCTGAAAACACTCAGCCAGAGCAGAGGAAGACAAGACAGGTAGGAGGAACTCCATATCATCTGCCACAGACCCTTGAGCAGGCCACCTCAGAGGCACCAAGTCACTTCCATGATTGTGTTGGTTACACTCAGAGGATGATGCTCTGTCAGCTTTCCTCCAAAGCAGTCCTGCAAACAGGCATTTGTGGCCCATGAGCTGATCCCATAAAATCCACAGACCTTGGGTCCTGGGAGGTGGGYTGGCCACCTCATGAAAACAGCCTGCAGAAAGCATGGTGCTCCCAKGGACAGAGGCAGCAATCCCAGCTGAGGGAGGTTAGCTGCCTGGAGGGCAGGAGACAGCATCTCAGGAGATAGRAGCCAAGTTTCTCCAAGGTTCAGGCAGCAGAGCCTTGAAACCAGAGTGCTCTGCGCTTCCCCATCCAATATTCTCATCCAGAGTTAATGAGAACCAATCTTTGAAGTCCTTACCTAGTTATCTGTCTCTGCAGGGAGCTTCTGCTAATTAAGCACAGTGGGTTAATTGGAAGAACCCACACAGACTTCCCTTAGGAGTAAGGCATCAGGAACACATTCCCCCACCCTACTGATGTCAGCACCCCTCRCGCTCTTCTGTCACTGTTAATCTGCTGCAGATTCAGCCGCTCCTGCAGCGCACGCACTGCAGCGGAGGGAGCCCAGCTCTGCAACCCCAGTGAAAGATGGCCTTGTATCTTAGGCAATTTCTGCGTGGTCCCGAAATTGGGCCGATGCAATTTTCAGCCACAGAACAGCTCACTGCACCCAGCTCTGAAAAGAGAATTACAAAAGCAATTATCAACTTTAATGAAAATAGATACTCCAACCTGCCTCACTTCTGTCTCTCCGTTCCCTGTGAGGGACCAGTGGCATGGTGCTGCCTAGGCACAGCTCGGATCTGCTGGCACCTGTGTCCCACTTCATCACATTTGTTCTTCCACAGGCAGCAGAACAGATGAAGGCAGCTTCTCATGTACTTCGAGTGGATTCTCATGTGTCTAGTTCTGTATGTCCTCCCCTTATAGAGGCCAAATATGATATTTCTCCTCCCCCTTTCATCGCGCATAAGAGGAACTTAATATCTTTGAGACTCTGCCCAATAACAGCTTTGGCTGAAACAGGTCAATAGGCTCAAAGGTACCCAGAGCTGGGGTGAGATGGGGAGGGTGGCTGTGTGGCTCCAACTCACAGGGCAAAGTTGTCAAATGAGAGATWTCAAGCCCAGAGCAGGGTTTCTTCTCTTCTTCCTGCTCCTCTTCTCCTCCAAGCTGCAGGGTCCAGTGTGTCAGACTCCTTCCTCCACACCATGTCCCTTCCCACATTTGTCATCCTCCTGCCATCACCACCTACAGTCAGAAAGCATTCTAGCCTGGCTGAAGGTAATGAGAAATGACTCTGAAGAGGAGACAAACTAAAGCATCTGAAGCCCAGACATACAGTGCATCTCTCAGGAGGCATCACTGGGGTTTGAGACCTGCAAAGAGAAAGCACAAAGAGCCATCATCCTTCAGGGCCTCTCTTTTCCCACCTTCACTTTTATAGTGGCCTCTTGGGACCACTTGCAGTAACAGGAGCTAAGGAGTACCATCTGCTTAGAAGTAGATTACCACCTCASTAGGAAGGTTACACTGCTTCTTTCCAAAAGACTGATCCATCCCATGCAATTTGCTCCTCCATATGACTGCTTAAAGCAGCATGGACAGAGGGTCCAGAGAGACTGAACCTTGAATTTATATATCAATAGCTTTAGTTCTCAGGCTAAATAGATTAACATATCCCATTAAATTGAAAATGACCATGCTCAGTTTTTTTACTTCAAGCCTCCTCCTTGTTTCACACCTGGAAGAGGGATTCTGTGCCCAAACCCTTATTTATTTTCTCCAGCTGGTCCACTAAGAGAGGAACAGTCTCCCCACCAACCTTGCCTTGCTGGTGTGACCAGCATGCAATGCTGACACAAGATCAAAGTGGACAACAGCTGAGCAGGTACCAGAGCAATGATGCTCTGAAAAGGCCTCCCAACATGAGGGATCAGCTACACACACAGTGACCCAGCCAGCTCCTGCAGCCCAGGTCCCCAGCTTCTGTCACCCTGGGACTCCCACAACATCCAGGGCATCTGGCTGCTCCCAAAAACCCAGCAATGAGCAGAATCATACAAGCACGCGCAGCTGGAGGAGGGCAGGAAGGCGTTAAGTCTCTGTAGCTGCACTAGCTCTCCTTCTCCTGCAGTGGGGTTTTCATTCTTTATTTATGAGCTAGCCTCCTCTCAATAGGAGAGATTTAAATTTTTCAGCAAGGTCTATGTCCCATCACCCAGGGCAGTTTAAATTTTCACTCATTTCATCACACAGACATCAGCACAGGCATCAGCAGGAAGACAGTAATTAAAGCAGGAAAAAGATGAAGGTAGGGGGAAAAAATAGTCAGGTCTGCAATGATTATCTTCTATGTAAAATAGGATGATGTATATTTTACAAGATGAAAGCGATCAGCTTGCTGCTCCACTCAGCCCTAACCAAACACAACACTTAAACAGCAACATCAAAATAGCTTTTCATTAAAATCTCTCCCCTGCCAGAGAACACTGCTGCTGAAGATAACTAAGTGTGAGAAAACCCCATGCAAMACTCAGCTGTTTTGAGCAGGATGCACCCAGTGATGACTGATTACTCCTGAAAAGCAAGTTCAAGAACAGAAAATTGTTTGGAACAGGAATATAACTGTAATATGGCATGTTTCCATGTAGGATTCTGGCTTGCACAACTTAAGGGCTCTGATTTTCAAAGACTTCTGAAAACCCAGCTCTGAGACAACAGGGCTCCCAGCTCCCAGGCTCACTGCCTCCTATAGCCAACCCTGTTGTCAAAAAAAAAAAAGCCAGAGACAGCAAGCAGCTCACAGCCTCATGCTCAAAAGCTAAGGTGCAACTCCTGGTGATGCTCAGACAGGACTAGTATGTCAGAGATGGTTCAAGTTCCCAGCAGAAGCCACTGGGTTATTTGCACAGAAATGAGCTCAATATAGTGACCCATTCAAAAATGGGTTTTGAGGAAGGAGAGGAAATACCGCTTAAGGAAGAAGAGCTGGTCATTATCTTGCCATCCTAAACATTGCCTCGTGCTCACTATGTCAGAACTCATTTAGATGTCTAATTACAGTAGCAGAAGAATAGAAACTTAATGAGCCATGAAGCAAGCAGAGAAGGAGTGTGTTCAGTCAACAGGGAGGGCAGGCACTGGAAGTCACCTGATTCCCATTCATACTGGGGAAATGGAGGCACAGGGAGACAGTGACTTGTTCAGTCAAAGGTGAAGGCTGCTGCGGAGGTAGAATGGGAAACCCCATTTGAGGAAACACCTCCCACTCCCCAGCCTTTCCAAGCCACTTGCCTCCATCCACTGAAGCAGCCTGTTTGCCACCTTCTCAGGTCATTGCCCGGTATGCAAAACCAGGACAYGGCCCTCATGGACTCTAAGGCCTGCACAGGTTAGGGCTTTGCAGACTCAACTTTCCCCATCAGTGTGGCAGAGAACACACAACACAGACCTATCCTGCACGTAAGTCCTTACTCCCAGGCCACCACAGCACAGGAGAAAGAAGTGCATCCAGGAACACCACCTGTCACTTGTGCAATGGAGGTGAAAAGTTTGCTTTTCTTCCACATGCTGGAAGCTCTCTAACTGCACTAGGCTGTCTAACAGAGAAGGGGATAATTAAAAGTGAATAGCTGTAAGTCCTTTAAGATCATGAATATTAATTAAAAGATAAATGCTACATCAATATTCATTTAAGCAAAAGCAGAAGGTGAAAGGTAGGACTTGATCCTGGCTGGCACTTCAGCATTTTATAAGTGAGACTTCACAGCTAGGGAAAAATCCCATATCAATAACAACCTTGGAACAAAGCAGCTGGGATCAGCAATAGTGTCCCTCCCTGGTGCCCTGTCCCCACAACCAGCTCTTCCAGAGGAAAGTACAGGATACTCCAGAGATGACAGTTACAGCACAAAGTGCCCCTTCTCCATCCTTGTTTTCACTTTTTGGTTCTCTTTTCCAGCCATCACCAGCAGCGAGAAGACTCTGAGTTTAGCAGCCACCACAAGCAGTAGGACTCAATGGTCCTTTAGTTTCTCATTAAGGCTGCCAAAGCTACACTAGAGATCTGTTTGTGTAGGTTTGGTACCTTTACCACTGTTTGTATCACAGTAGCACACAACATCCTCATCACCTACACAGTTTATAAATACAGCTCTATTACCAGCTGGGATTCACAGAGTAGAGCACTGATGTTACACAGCCAGGTAGTGCCAGGCCCCCAGGGTACCCACTGCACATGATACCCACCAGCATTCAGTCACTGCAGACTGTTTTTTCTCCCCCCTAGGGAGCCCAAGCTGGGAAGTAAGCTAAGGTTTCTGTATCCCAGCTCAGCCTCCACATGCATTATGAAGATATCACTGAGGAAAAAATGAATATAAGATACCTTGCAAGAAGATCCTCTGCAGGTCTGTATTCTTCATCTGCTAGAGGATCCAGGTGTCTCCCATCCACACCACCACAGCAGATAGACTTTTGTCCTAAGGATCAAACACACCACAGCTCATTCAGATAGCACTTCAAGGTATTTTAGGCAGTTAATCATGCTCCTGCACACCTTGAGTGAACTTGGTGTAAACAGAAACAGGAAAGGAGGCAAAAGACATAACAGTATCAGGAGCAAAGAAAGCCCTCCCAAAACTTGATGCAGCACCACAACACACCCCTCGTGCCTCTGTAGCTTCTTATGTAGTCTCCTGAGTTCCACCTAACTGGTCTCCAGGCAAACACAGTGCACCTGAGTCAGGTCTGCAAGGATGGTTAACCCATAGTTGCCACCAGCCCTCCACACCCTGCTCTGCAGTAAGCCCACAGTCCTGAGCTTTACCCTGAGGCTGCGGGACCAAGCGCTACAATGAACCTTTCACTGTGAGAGATCATCACCCCCTGTAAATCTGGGCTCTGCAATGAGCGGAATGGTCTTGGCCACAGTGCTAGGAGTGAGGCTCCAGCTTTGCCAAAGATATAAAACTGTTGTTTGCACTTCTGCCTTTAGGCAAGGGCAAATGTGTGTCTAGCTCTGTGCAAGACAGGATCTCAGATGCTGGCTTCAAATTTCTCCCTTTATCAGCCTGCACTCTGCTTTACCTCTGTGCTTATAATGGGCTTTTGGTAACTGCATTCTGCCTCAGAAGTGGCTGCATCCTGACTGTGGGTAAAATCACCTGTGTGCAAATTGTTTTGCAGTGCTAGAAATATTTGGTATCAATTTTTGTGCTCAAATACACCTCCAAGGATTCACTCATGAATGAATAATGTGGACATTGCTTTCCACAAATACAGCCCAGGGCACCATCACTTTCTGCCTGCTGCTGCCTTCAGGACTATCAGTCTTCTCCTCCTCCCAAAGGTACAACTCATCTTCAGCAGAGTTTTTGCATCTTGGGGAGTTGATTTGGGGCGTGAGTAAGAACCAGAACATGRCTTGAATGGCATTATAAATGTGGTTCTGCGTAAGGCACAAGCCACAGTAGGTTTTTCAGATAAATAATGGCCCATTGCTGGATCTTATAAATGCAGGTGGGTTGTTAAAATCTACAGAGCACTCCTGTCTCCTGCTGTATGATCTGTAACTTATGTTCCCCGTCCATCCTATGGAGTATGTTGTGCATTGCTTGCCATTCGTAGGGTCTCTGCACACCTTCTAATGACAGGGGGGGTAGGTGATTAACAGCTTGTTAACGAGAACAAAGCTAGTGTTTGTCAATAATATTCCACAGCGAGGCCCACACAGCCAACATGAAGAATGATCATTCACCGGCCGGCATAATGTACAGAACCTCCTTAGAGGAATGCAAACAGCTTGCAGTCCTCTCACCACACCCCTTCTTCACTGAGTCCTTCTCTACCCACCCATCTGTTCATTGTCAGGAGTTTTCAGTCCTTGCATTGCTGCTCCAAGGGATGGTCAATGTGAAAGGGCTAAATGGGCCAAACCTTCACCAGATAGTCCTGCTCTGAGAGCAATGAGATCTAATCAGCCAAGATGGATTATTTCTAGCTGTTCCCTTCAGTTGGCCATATTCAGGGGGCTCAACACTGGGAAGCATATTTATGTTCGCTGAGTAAACACTTCACATATTTGCATCGCTATTTTAGTGGCTCACCCCTTCCAAAACCGGAGCCCATTTGCTCATCCTCAGCATGATAGAGAAGGCGAAACTGAAGCATGGAACGTTGGGGACCCTGCCATGCTGTGCCACACCGTGTTTGAGGTGCAACTTCTCAGGCAAGACACAAATCCATCTGTGACTGTGGGTGAGCTGCTGGTCAGTTGGGCCATAACAGGGAGCACACTAGCATCAGCAGCTGAAGGATTTGTCTGAGTCACATTCTTCTTGCAAATTCCCCTCTATACAGCTATGTTATCTTCCAGCCTTAGCAGCTTTACGGCTGCACATCAACRCCAGAGGAACAATTCCCTTCATGACCAAAAGGCTCTGCAAACATGGGTTTCTACACAGGCTACTGTAGGAAACATTCCTACTCCTCACTGAGTGCAGATGAGCTACTTGGCACTAGTATCTCTACAGGAAGAGCTGCTTGATTGCTAAACCAGCCCAACACCAGGATTTTGCCATTAGTTTTCRCCTCAACAAGTCCAGAAACCCTGGATGTCACAGTGGCATTTCTCCATATACCAGGACTTCTCTGTGCACTTTTCTGYCCAGGTCATTTTGCCTAAGGTAACTGGCATCATGAGGGCCTTTGAAAATACTTCCTACCAAGGACGTGGGTAGAGGACTGCAGCATAAATTTGCTTTGGCCACAGCATACATGGGCAATGTCCACAGTCCGAGTGACAACAGTAAATCACCACTCATCTCAGATCCCCTAGGAACCAAAGGGCATCACTGGGAGTCACCGCTGATGTGAATTGTTCCCTGACACCAGATGTTCACAGGCTAGAATCTGCAGGAGCAGGATCCTTCGCCTCTGCAGCTGACAAAGGCTCCTCAGTCCATCCCAGCCTCACCATGACCAAAAGTAAAAGTGAGAGAAAATGAACATCCATCCACCCACTTGTCTGTTCATTGCCAGGAGTTTCCAGGAGGAAGTCTTGGATTCTCCAGGCCTTTGGTTTTCAGACTTCCCCAGAGGTGAAAGAGGCTGCATTTCAGGCAGAGTATTATGAACCCAGAATAGGGGCTGCAGACAAAAGTGCTGGGAGCAGCTGGTAGCTACAGGAATTGCTGTGAGCCCTCTGTTAAGCAGGGACTGATGCTTTCAGGGCCATCCCTGGCAATGACTCCTGTCATGGTTAGACACAGAGCTAACTTCAAACATGCCAAGACTTTGGAAATTAAAAAGGGGRAAGGAAATAATGCTCTGAGTTTTTCTTGTTCTTTTTTTTTTCTTTTTCTTTACAGGGAAGCAAGGTCCTGCAAACAAACTGTTGACTGAACTTGGACAGCTCACATGTTATCTCCGCTTAGGAGCGTGCCACAGTGTGCAGTCCCCTCCAATGCTGCAGATTTGCTATCATCCCCTGCCACCCGCATAATCATTTCAGTCATGCCACGCTCTGCCCCCGCTGCAATTTCACAGCTGCTCAGTTAGGGGGAAATCACAGTGATTTGGGCTTGTCTGAAAGTATTACAGTGGCGCAGTTCCTTTTAAAGCGACACCAGTGTACACGGAGATGGAGCAGCCTTGGCTAGACCTTCATGGGAGTCTAGAGGTCTCTCAAAGGTGTGTAAGGAGTGTTCTGCTCCCTCTTTCAGTGGGTACTGAATGCCTAAGTCCCTTACAGATCTTGTACTTTTCTTTCAGTAGTGACATAGACACAGCCAAGCCCACATCCCATCAGCCTGGATCACACTTCAGCACCCAAATCTCACAATTTCAAGATCATTTAAGGGCCTCCCTTCTAGTGAAATAAAAATGAGAGCAATGCCAAAATACCCTTCAAAGTTGGGGCTATCACCCATGGTTTAATACCAGCACAAAGACAGAGTTTTAGTAGCTGTCAGGAGCAGGTGATGCAGTGGCTGGGATCCAGCAGTGGGAGAAGATATATTTGCATGGGCCAATATATGACAATTGTGTCCTGATTCCTCTGGTTTTGTTTCAGTGTCAAATGCAATTTTTCCTCTGTGCACCCTTCTGATCTCCCCCGAGCATCCCCCAATCTCAGCAGAGCAGGGAACATCAGGTGGATGAAACAACATACCAATCATCTCACACCAATTGCAGATTTGCTCTGCCAGGAGTGCACATGTGTCTCACTGCATGCAGATAGGGGCAGAGGAAGGGGGCAGAAAACAGGCAAAAGAGGGCTGGGTAGCTCCATCCACAGCATTATGGATTTGATTTCCTTTTGCAGCCAAATGAAGCATTGATTTATTGCAGAAATGCACTGGGCTGCATTTCTTTTTTATGTACCTTCTGATCAATGCTATGTGCTATCTCAACAAGTTACTTTAAATAACTGTGGAATGAACTCTACCACAGGGCAAATACCAGAGGAGGCCCAGCATAGCCCAGGGGCAGGAAGGGAGAAAACTCACCTAGCCCAGACAACTGCCTGGCCCTTAAAATTTCTCCCTGTCCCACCCATAGGGCAGAATTATCCACAGGAACATCAAGCACAGAGCAGGTCCCCACCTGGCCCCAACATTTAGTCCAGACCCCAGAGTAAAAGGAGCTGCTATCTCCGCTCCCATTAATGCAAGCCCCACCACTGGGATGTCCTGGGCAAAAATGGCCATTGGGGAGGAGAGCTCCTCCAGGCAGTGCTAGATGGTTTGAGGCCATGGCAGCAGGCCACCTAGACAGAGGTGCCCCAGAGAGACATCACCTGAGCCTGTAGCCAGCCCCAGGTGGGCAGAGAGGGTTCCTCCTCACTGGCAGTGCACGGTGCCATGGGCTGGGTGGATGAGCCTAAGCCTCAGCCTTACACAGGCCCTCAAAGCTGTCCCTCCATTTGGGAACCCAGCACCAGCCCTCCCTGAGCTGGCCCCAGTGTCCTGGGGAGGCCCAGCTGGCAGATACCTTTGCAGACACCCTTGTGAGGCCAAACTTGCAGGACTTTCCCCGCAAACCTCGCCAAGCAGAGGTTTAAGTGCCATCTAGTGGCATACAGGGCCAGCATGGGATGCAGGGAGATCCTGATCCTGCCGGATCTGCTGTGCAGCACCAGACATGGCCAGGCCCCAGCAACGAGGGCTGCTGCGGGAAGGCCTGGCCCCCACAGCAGTGGGGCCTTGGATGAACCGCTGCACCTCTACAGTGCTGTCATCTCAGGGAGCTGCTTGCCGCAAGGTGACAAAATGCACCTTTTTAGCAGTGAGGACACTGGGTAAGTATCCTGGCCACCCAGAAGCCTGGTGGCTTCAAACTGCATCACAAATAGCTTTCCCCCATGCTCTAACCACTGAGCAAGCTTTCCTCTGGTCAATATATCTGTGTACGCTTCTTCTGAGTGTGCTCTCCTCTCATCTCCATATATCTACCTTTTCCCATCTCCATGTATCTGTTTTCTCCCATCACTGTATATCTACTTTTCCTATCTCTGTAGATATGCCTTTTCTCATTGATGCATGATGCTTCATCCATTTCTCATCACCATAGATCCTCCTTTTCCCACCTCTTTATGTCCTTCCCAAGTATCCTTCTTTCCCCACCACTGTACATATTCTTTTTCCTCCTTCCCAGGGTCACAACAGCAGCTGCATCATAGTCATGTCTGCTCCAGGCTGTTACAGCACACCACAGAAGACCCCAGGGGTAGAGGACAGCAAAGCCCCCAAAGGACCTGTCTCATCCAGACTCATGAAGCAAGGAGATGGTTGTGCAAAGGGACCGCGTGCCCTGCTCATGCCACCTCTGCACCCTGTCCCCCAGTTACACCCCCAAGGTGGGTGTTGCTACCTCCTCAGTACTGAGCCACAGTAAAACCTCACAGTGAGTGGCTGCAGGCTCTGCCTGTGCCTGTCTCTCCACAGATGGCTTCATGGGCCCTAAGAGCCACGAGGGGGCTCCAGGAGCCCATCAGAGCCAAATGAAAGCTGCTAGGAGCAGAGCTCGTTCCCTGGGAGATGTAGGAGAGATGCTGGGAGCCAGGTTTTCCTCCAGCACCAAGTGGAAGGGAGCTAGGGAGATGTTGCAGCTCCGTTAGGGAGTAGGATCTGCCAGGACTTTCATCCCTGATGCACATGTCAGGCCAAGAAGCAGTGCATGTGTGGCAATGAGCCCAGTACAGGGTCTGAGAGTAGCTGTGGCACTAGACTCTGCTGGCCTGACCCAGGGGACAGCAAGATCACAGCCTCTTGCAGGATGCCCGTGGTCCATGTATGATCATTTACTGCAGCTATGGATTCATGATTTGGTTTTATTCCTGCAGGACCAGATTTATTTCTCACAGATGCTTTATTCCTGTCTAACTCCACTGAGTTTAGAGGTATTATTTCTAAGAGGCAAATTTGATCCTAGCATTAAAGAAAAGTCTTGGACAGCACTGCTGGGTTCACTCCTTGGCCCATGTCACAGGGATGCACCAGTAGTTCAGCTCCAGGGATGATGTCTTCAAGGATGGGATCAATCTGTAAGAAAGCAGGTCCAAATCCGTGTGCTGGTTTGTCACACTTTAGCCCAACTGTCCCATCAACACATGGGAAGAAAACACTGCTCCTTAAATATTCAACGTGCCTGCTTTTTGGTGGTTAGGCCTCAGATAATGTGTATGCAAGGCAGGGACAAGGTTCAACATCCCTGACATATCTGCTCATAACCTGTATGTTTTAGGTAAAGAACAGTTAAAAGTGTTCCAGGTCAGAATCAAGGTGAATCTTGTCTGGTGTCCTAGCTGATCAGCACTAGCTCCTCCACTCAATGATGTTTTTTTCCTTTACTGTGAGCAGATAATTAAAATGGCAACGTGAGTGGCCATGTCTGGCTCACTTCTGCCGCATATTTGGCACCAGTGGCTTCTGGCAGCCCTGTGTCCTCAGATTTCTTGAGGACAGTGTTACAAACCATTCCAGCAGTTTGCCATTTCCTATCACTCAAATACCCACTAACGCTGAGGCAGGGAATGGTGAGACCAATGTCCCAGTTCCAACATGAGTTTTGCCTTCCAAGTCACTTTTACCTGCAGAATTTTCTGATAACGTTTATCTTTTCTTATACATAGGGAGGATAGGAGCGAGGATAAATCAAGCTGTCCTCTCCCAAACCTCTCACTATACCCTATTCTTTGAGCATGAGCCAACAGAAAGCTGTTTGCAAGTCTCTTTTCACTCTAGTTTTGCTTTAAACTGTAAAGTCCTTGTATTTTGGGGTCCTTTCCCTCACAGGCCATCTCTTAGACCAAGCACCTTTAATCTGCAAAGAACTTCGTTTGATTTAATAGCAAGGCAGGTGGTGATGGGGAGGACTCCCTTTTGAGGGTGCCTGAGTAACACAGTAACACTTGCCTGCAGACCACACTGCAAACCCGTCACTGTGTGCCAAGAACTGACAAAGATATGGTTCAACACAGTGTTGGGGTGAAGTCCTGCTCTCTGGGTTCTCTTGGAGATGGAGTCTGGTTTTGAGAGGGGCTTGCAAGTAGGGGCATTTTTGACAGTATTTCTGGGGTGCCCCATAATGGTCCCTCCCTTCGGACAGGTGGGAATAGCTCTGGAGAAGGCACTGCAACCTGAACAGATTCTCCATCTTCCCTCTGTAGGTCCCTTTCCATCTCCCCCTACTCCCCATGCAGACACTGAAGCACAGAGTCTATGTTGCTACAGCAACCAGGGAAGAGCTGGAGTGCAAATCCCACATGGCTGCGGGGCGGCTAGGGAGCACCCTGCACAGCACCCCAGACCCACAGCAGCTGTGGGGCGCAGAGTCCCTTGTGACTGTGCTACCATAACCAAGGGAGGTACCACAATTGCCCTGACAGATAGATTCCTCCATCAGGGGTGTTTTGGGGAGGTGGGCCATGCAGTAGCGGTGTGGGACATTGCATGCATTTGGGCGGAGTTTTGCATACATGTAGATGCGTGAAGAAATGGGGATCCCTGTGGCTGCAGAGAGTTTTAAGCACTTGAGGACAACAAAAGTGACCTAAACCTTCTTTAGGAGCTCACACTGACTCAGACCAGATGCAGTCAGAGAAGACCCTGGTGTCCAGGCTGGCCAGTGTGAGCTTGCAGGGAGCCGCACTTCCATAAAGCAAAGTGTTTGGGAGGTTGGCGCATGAGGACATGCACTGTGGCAAGGGAAATCCTCAGGATACAGGTGTGCAGCTCACTCACAGGCATAAGTCATCCCAACTTTCTGCATGTGCCATTTCAGAGGCTCCCTGGAGCAGGCAGACCTTTTTGACTCCAAAGGCTCAAGCCATTTCACGTACCAGGCAGTCCATCAGGGCATCCCTCTGCTTTAATGTAGCGACTGCAATATGGCATGAGTTGCACCTGCAGAGCCAGAGGGCACCGATTCATTCCACGTAAGGCGGACTCTGACCCCGGAGCCAAGCAAGCCCACAGAGAACTGAGCAGGGGCAGCTATGTGACGGACGGGTGGCCATTGCTGCAAAACGTTGGCTTCCCAACCCTGCCAGGAGGCAATGATCTAGAAGAGGTTTCTGGGAGCTTTGCAGGAAGAGCTTGTAGGAGTGGTAGATGCAGCACAGAGCTCAGGCCCGCAGGTCCCCACAGAGCCCTAGATGGTGGTTCTCCACCCCACTAGCAGAGGTGGATGAGAGGGGTGACTGCAGACCTAGGCATTTATCCCTGTTTTTGCCCCTGTCCAAGGTATGCCTCAACCTGCAGGGCTGTGTACACCCTCTCCTGAAGGAGATCTCTAAACAGCTGGACACCAGAGAGGTCAGAGAGAAGAGCTGCGGTAAGGGTTTTCCGTCCCTAAAGCCCTTCTGCATGATGGGCATGGTCCCAAAGCAACTCCATGTACAGTCCAGCAGGAAATCAGTCCCAGGGGCTGCCAGTACAATGTTCATCTTCTCTCACACTCCAGGGCCTATAGGATCAGGGCAGACGCTTTAAGTCCATGCTGCACCCAGCAAAATGGGCAGAAAGCACATGAAGCTTGTGTTTCAACTGCATGAGTTGCAGCATAAACACAGACTTTGACCCTCAAAGATTTGGCTTGAAAGAGGCGTCAGCATCTTACAGTGTCCTCAGTGGCAAAGATGTCACTTCAGAATTACAGTTGCTCCCAAATTAGAGGACCAATTCCAAAAAGCTATAGAAGGTTGTCGTGATGGAAAAATGAGGGTATGAAGGACCCACCCTGCAGAATAGACAGGGAAAAAATAGATCACAACGTATTCATGGCTCAGACAAGACCACACTTGCTTGCAAAAATAAAGTCTTGCATTTGACACATTCCTTAGATATTAATTAGTTTGATCAGCTTGCCTGCGCGTGAGAGTCACGTGAGTGAGAGTTGGTGCTTGTACAGAGATGAGCTGTTAAAACTTCCCAAACCGAGATACGAATAATGGCAGACCCAGATCTTCCTTTTATGCAGAGCCTTTTCGCTGTTTTTTTTAGCACTTTTCCACTCATATTTTTCTATTTTACTTGACTTAGTCTCCTAGGTACTATTTCTTCCCCAGCGCAGAACCAGAGACCCACAAGAGTAAGCAAAGCAGCTAAAGCGGCTGTGCAGAAAGCCAAGGAGCTGTCAGCCCCCAAAGCACAACGGCAAGAAATGGAAAAAGAAGGAAACTCTCTCTCTCTCCTCTTTCCTCCAGCCCCCTCCACTCCTAGCTTTTGTAGGGGCTGCACGTTGCTAGACGGGTTGAAGACGTCCCAGACACAAGTGGGAGGCCTGAGTTAACATTGCCCCTTTAACAGCGGAGCCGCAGCCTGACATCAGAGGGCTGGTGAGTCTTGAGAGACTTTGGAAGTGGTGCCAACACATCCTTGTTTCCCTGCCTCTTTGCTGCTCTTGTTTGTGTGTGCATTTTAACACGCTGCATATGTATCTGTGCCTGCCAGTGGATGTCTGCAGGGTTTACATTAACCAGCTCAAGATGAAGTTGGTAAACAGCTATTAAAGTTCTGCTTTTCACATCTCAAAGGGTGTCACTTCGGGATGACAGAGTCACTTGCATCCTTTGGTTCCCTACGGGCTGTTCCCTGGTTTGCAACCCAAATAGATTTTCTTCCTACTAGTTATGCAGACAAGTGGGGTTTTGGTTTGTTTGTTCCTGGCATAGGGAGGGGAAATGAATCTCCTGTGGCTCGGCCGGGACTGTTCATGTTTTTACTGTTTCTTTGATAGGAGGGAGTCAGGATCAAAACCTGTAGTTCTAGTGTTTAAAGTCCTCAGTCATGAACAGAGCAGGCACCTAAAATTGCTCTTTTGCCCGGGAACAAAATGCTGAATCCAGCAATTCCTGAGCATTGCGGGAGGTTGAAAACTGGCTCCGTTTTTTTTTTTCTTTCTTTCTTTCTTTCTTTCTTTTCTTTTTCTTTTGACTGTCACAATTAGAAAGTTTCTTGGAAGCCAGACTAAAGTCCCAAACCCTGAGCAGCCTCAGCGCTGAGCAGGGAAGTCAAAATCAAGTCCTGAGCATAGATCCCAGCTGCAGAACCACATCTAAAGCTATTTATTCTTGCACAGGTTTTTTTCACACATTCTTGCCTTCTGTTTTTGCTGGAGCCTCTGTCCCTATTGAGAGGCAAATTTTAGCCATCTGGCAAAGCAGCCTGTAAAAAAAAAAAAAAAAAAAAAAAGGAGAGAAAACACAATGTGCATGGGTGTACACACACACATACACGCACAACTCTGGAGATTAAGGAAGACAAAAACTTAGCTGAACGCCGTGGCTTTTGCTGAAGTGCATCGGGCAGCCCGACGGCGCGAGAGGAGGGACTGCGGGAGCGGGCTGGCGGAGGGGAGGACAGTTTCAGTGCCGTCAGGTCCGTGTGTGTGTGTGTGTGTGTGTGTGTGTGTGTGCGCGTGCGGGCGCGTGTGGGGATGTGGGGAACCGTTGCAGGCAGGGGAAGGCGTGACCTGCATGGAAAATGCCAGACAACTCCAGACACACACACACACACACACACACACACACTCACACGCTCACAAATCTCGGCACAAAGATAAGGCGGACAGCGGAGCGCTTGGAATGAGGCAAAGCCATCCCCCCAAAACAAACAAACATCTCGGCGCTCCGAACCCGCCGGGGAACTCTCCGAGCTGCAAAATGAGGTGAGTGCCTACCCGACGGGCCGGCCCCGGGGGCCCGCGCGCCGTTCTCCCCGGGCCGGGCCGGGCCGGGCCGAGGGGCGAGCCCTCCGGAGAGCGCTTTTCCCTTTGATGACCGCGGCTTCGCTTTCCCCGCCTGCGTGCGAGCGGAGCGCTGCTCACGTCTCGGCTTCGCGCTGCCGCTCGGCTTGTGTGCCAGCGCGGCGGAGGAGCGCGAGCGGGCTGCGAGGCGCTCGCGCCCGCCGCGGGCTGCTCGGTTCGCAGCGGGGCAGCGCGAGAGCGCGCCGTGCCGTGCCTTACGCGCGCGGCGCACGCCGAAAAGTGCAAATTAGGCACGGCACGGGATTCGTGTTTCGGTGCGCGCCGTGGTCAGTTTTCACTTTTACATGAGGATAAGACTTTCCTGGAATGGGAAACTTTGATGTTATTTTACTTCCTCTGTTAAAGAGAAAGCAAAGGGTTGCACCAGCGAAAGGCCCGTTCACGTCAAGGCGGTGATACCCATTTACACCAGATGAGCATCTAGCCCTTGTGCATGTACTCTGAGCAGAAGAGAAGCAGATTTTTCCTTCATACATTTTTGTGGTTTCAGACAAGCTGTCAGAAAAAGGCATGTTCAACCTCACTCTGCTTGAAAGAGAAATCGATCCAAAATTTTCAGCTCCCATTAACTTTGCTTTGTAACCAAGAGCTGGGGAAAGTGATGGCACTACAGAAATGAGCCCCAGTAATATATTGCACTGGTTTCAAAAGAACGCAGACAGGTTAAAAATAATCCACTTACATAGCTTCCATTTCCTCACCAGCACAGCTAACTTGAGCCCTAATTTTGAAACCGTATGTACATATATATGTAAGTAGTTCCAGCAACTGCAGTACACACCTACAAGTCTTTGCCAGGCCTTAGCATCTATTTTAAAAAGTTTAAATATTCCCTTCTAATGGCTCTAATTTCCTATACACTTATTTTCCTATGTGCACTCCACTGGATGTAAAGGACACAAGGTAGCTCCCATGCAATAGCATGAACTTTCATGTTCGGACCTCCATCACGGGCAAAGCTGTGTTCACCTCCCTTTGCACTGAGAAATGTTCCATTTATGCTCACTTTCATGCTGCAAATGGAGCTCAAGGCTGGTGGGAGGTCAGTTGGACTGCTGTTGATTTACCTAGATTCTCTGCCCATCTCTGACACGAACAAGTTGATGCCCTTCTAAAGGCCTTAATCTCTGTGTGCTTCTCTACTTGGGTGCGTGCAGAGAAGAGAAGAGAAGAGAGAAGAGGGAACATGTTAGGTTATACTCGCCTAGCTGTGAAAAGCTGTGCTGTGAGAGTCAGTGATCCCAGTCTGGCAGGATGAAGCTAAACAGTAATAATAATACTTAGCTGTTACCCCCATGATGCTTTCATTAAACTGATTTAGAAAGCATCATTATTTGATTAAGGGTCCTCATGTTTGTTCTTCTGTTAAATGAAGATTTACCCATCAGAGCACCGTTAGCTCACTGCTAACTGTTTGCAGAAAGTGTTAGAAACACTTAACTCCTGAAGATGCCTGGAGCTGGATGGGAGGCCCTTGCTGTATTTTTTGCACTCACTTTATACACCTCTTCAAGGATCTTCCCATCCCGCCTTTCTGCAGCCCTGTGACACTCTACCTCCTGCCTCCCTGCAACTCGGCTCACGAGAACGCAGCACTGTGTCTCCTCTTCCACTCAGCACCAGGTCTGTGACCCTCCAAGCTTCCCTCTCTGGAGCATATAGGAGGAGAGAGATGCTTGTGCTGTATCAGCTCTGTGTTAAAAAGCATCCTAGCAAGCTGCAGCTTTGGCCCCAGCCTCCCATGCCCAGTGAGTCCTGTGCAGTGGCCTGCACAAATGCGCCTGGGAGCTCTGTTCGTTGAAAGGCCAGGAGCCATCCTGCACTTTCTGCCCCACACCATGGCATCAGGGAGCTGGATATTTGCCAAGCATTTAGAACGGGACAGAGCAGGCCCCAGACACAAACACCCCATATGTTGCCCTGATGTTGCATCTAGGACCTGCCCCAAGTCATATAGCCAGATTTTAGTGTCTCAACTGTGAGACCTTACATGATCTGTTTGGAAAAACAGACTGAGCCCTTGACAGGTTTTGGCATTGCAAGAGCTTTATTATCTCCTTTTGTGTTTTCCAGGTACCCTCTGGCTTGGTCCTTTTGTGCTTTCTTGCTCTCTGTGGTGGATGCCATTGAGCTGACAGATATGTTTGGAGAGATCCAGTCCCCAAACTTCCCGGATTCCTATCCCAGTGACTCAGAAATGACATGGAATATTTCTGTGCCCGATGGATTTAAGATCAAGCTCTACTTCATGCATTTTGACTTGGAGTCCTCCTATCTCTGTGAATACGACTATGTGAAGGTGAGCTGTGGTGTTACATGGCAAATGGAGGGGTAGCAGGAAGATCTGTCTGGCCAGCTGAGGGAGGGTAGTGCTGGAAAATCTGGGAACATGCTATTTTTCACCATTTATTAAGCACAAGAATTGTCAGTCCAATGGATGTCAGGGCAAGCACAGATAAGATGATAGCATACATTAGACTAACCAGTGAATGGGACACTCATGTTCAGAACCTAGCTACAAAGGCCCCAGGTTTCTGAAAGTATTTGGGCACCTAGTTCTCATTGAACCCAATGGTATTTAGGCATGTAAATGCTGATGAAAGTGAGCTAAACCTCCAACCAGTACTACTGTAGTGCCAAACACGTGCAAGCAGGGTGTCTGATGAGTTGCACACCTTCATCAGGCCACAGCCATGTGTGTCCCACAGGCAGTCTGGGCTCCCAGATGTGCTAACAGGTTCTTGGGACATCCCATCCAGTCCCAAAAGGGGCAAGAGGCTTGAACTCAGACCTGAGTTCAAGCCTGCAAGCTTGGATCTGCACCCACAGCCTCCTTCCCACAAGCAGCATGGGTCAGACCCAAAGGCTTCCTCATGTTCACTGCAAACCCATTTCACAGCTCAGATCCAAATTTTGAGGCCACTACTCACAAATACCCACAGCACAGACAATCTGTGGATATTCCCAGGGAGCTGTCATGACAAGTGACAGAAGATTTCGGTCTGCTTCAACGCAGCGCAGAGTCTATCAGAAACCACAGCAGGCCATACACTGTTGTGCCTCAGATCATCCTTGTACCTTGAAATATGTACAGGGCTCTCCTTGTATCTAGAACAAGCTGGGTTCTCCATCTCTTTGGTCTAGACAAGATTTGTTGCAGTCTGGGCCAGACTATGGCAAGCAGGTGCTTTCAATGTTAGTCCCACTGAACAGCGCTGAAACTAGGCAGAGGTCTCATTTGGCCCCTCATGCAGAGGCAGGTAGAATGTCTACCCAGGCCTGAAGCCACAGAGCTCAGCCTTGACACTAGGTGCCAGCTAATTGAAATTATTATTTCATTCTTGTGCTAAGAAGATGAAGCAAATGTGTGTGTTTTTCCTCTCAGATCTGCTATTTGCTGTTTTAATTTCCCCTTTGCGCTGGCACTCCTGCTACTAACAGCTCTTATTGAGATTTGATTAGTTCTTTCTGCTTCTTCTGGATCTTCTCCAAGCAGAAGGGCCAGGGACATGTATAGAGATATATTACTTTAAAAACCCTGTAGGCTCAAGGAGTGAATTTCTTGGAAACTTTACCCATTCCAAGCCTTACCCCTCCTCCTGCCCTTCACCCCCTGCTCATTTTTCCTTTTCCATAAGGCTCCCTGTTATTTGGCCATGGTGCCCATTTGGCATCATAACTCTCCCTGCCACTGGATTTCCACGAGGAGGCGGTGTTTTTCACAGGGATTTAGATCTCAGCTGTATAAATTTGCTATGGACTGAAACTCAGCTTGCAGAGCCTCCACCAAGGAATTATATTTGTGTCAAAAATGCTCAGAAAATGTCCATCTGGATGGATTACGGGTGATCCATAAGCTCCTCCACTAGGTTGAGATGCAATCCTGATGCTGCTAGACCACCAGCTAAGAAAACATAAGGAGAGCACACAAGTGACTTCATGGCCATTCCCCTCCTTGGGTCTGTATATGCAGCCTCCATCACCAATAGTGCAAGACATGGAAAGAGAATCAGCTCATACCCTGTCTTTGATAGAGGCCACTGTGCATGCCTATAGAATATAGTTCTAGACCCAATGTATATAGGTGCTTCTCTTTAATACTCTACAGTTCCAGTAAAGAGGGTCATAGCTTAAAAAGCCAAAGGTGGCATCTCTGTGTTTGCTAGTATTTGATGGATTTCCCCTCCATGAATTTGTCCAGTTGCTTTCTAAACTCCTGTGTGAATCTCTGCAGCATCCTGTACCAGAGAGTTGCACAGATGAAATATGCGATTATGTACATCAATATATATGTGAAGAAATACCTCTGCTTGTTTATCCTGAACAAGGCCCTGATTCAAAAGCTGTTGGACTCTCCTGTCAGCCTCTTCATTGTCTTCACTGCTATAAGAATGAGGTCAAACACTGGGGCGAAATAACTTCAGTGCAAGGCAAGGAAAAACAAAATCCCTGCTCAGGACAGGTGGAAAGCAACTGTGCTGTGGCCTTTGCTTTCGTTGCCTTCTCAGCCATCCACATGCCTCTTCTGGAGCAGTGTAGAAAATGATCTTGAGTGGCAAGTTCAGAGGAAGCCAAGCTTCAAACATACACAGATCCCTGCCTTCGGGGTGGTCTTCGGAAGTGAACAGATTCCAGAGCTCTGAAACAATGGCTAATTAAAACAATAGCTGTTTATTTATATGTATAGATATACACATACATACATATATATAAAATGAACTGAAGTTTTAAAAGCAATGCTTACAGACAAGGAGGATTGTTTGTGCAAATGGAGATGGCAATGGCTGTGAGTGTTGCTTTAGGGAGGAAGGGAGCCAGAAGGGACATGAGGGACAGTCATCCAGCAAAATATGCATCCAAAGAAGGTCAAACCTGCACAGGTAGGAAACACCAGCATACAAGCTGCCTTTGGAAGTTGAACTCAGGGAGCTGGTGAGTCAGAGAAAGCCCCTCCCAGGCTTTTGGATCCATGCCCCGAACTGTGTACCAGGCCCAGGAGGCACTGGGAATAAGCAGCTGTAGACACTGCACTCTCTGCTCTCTGCTCGACTCACACCCTCCAGCTTTCTACTCCATGCGCTGCACCAGCCCTGCCAGGACAGGGCGGACATTTGCTCCCCTGTGGGTTCTGCCCCAGCCCTCACTGTGGCACAGTCCCACAGAGCATCCTCAGGTCCATCTTGTCGCTGATTTGGGGTACGTCACCTGGGGTGGTCTCACCTGGATTTGCACAGTTTGGCTCCCTTCTAGGGTGGCACAAGCGCTGTGCTATACTGAGGCACCCAGAAAGCAGTGGCTACAATTGGGAAAAGTGGGTTAAGTGACTTGACTGGTGTCATAAGGGAGCATGGTGGCAGAGGCAGGGAGCTGCAAGATGAAACCTGAGCTGTGAGGCTCTGTCCCAGACTGAACAGATGGGCTCTACTTGGGTTGAATTTCTGCAGCTTGACCTGGGGAAAGCAAGGGGAGCTTCCAAGGCTGTGATTCAAAACATCCTTGTGGTTTTTCAGGGTTTCTTGGGAACCAGCTGTCATAGCTTTGGGTCGTAAGTCTGGAGCACCTCCAGGCTGATATTCACCCCATGTGGGAGTCAATTTGTGGCAGAGGTGCCAGGTGCTTTCCAGGCCAGCCATGGGGAGATGGGTCCTGCTAGAAGGAGTGTGCAAAGTAGCTTGCAGTTTTCTTGCAACTCACGCAGGGGTTGGATGGCTTTGCTGTCCCCTGTTCACTTCTGAGGGGCCTTCATGTCTAAATCCCCAAGCTGGTCAGGAAGACTGAGCCTGAGGTCCTATCCATATGATTTTGCACCTACTCTGTCAAGCCCCAGAATTAAATCAGCCTTTGAAAGTTCAGCAGTGCAGCTGGGACCAAGTTCTTCAATGAAGAAGATGAAGACAGGGCCTTTGGTGAGATGATTTCCCCACAGTCAGCCTATATGATGAGTCCTTGCAGGCTCAGTCCCGGTGAGGTTACCCTTCTTCCCCCCAAGCCCTGTCACTGGGTCCCAATTTGGGATGGCACATGCTTGAGGCCTAGCAGATTTCAGCACATGCCCTAGGGCTTTCCTTTCACTCCTCCAAGCACAGACTGTGAGAGAAGGCACAGCCGTGCCAGGGATATAGTGTTCGGGGAGAGCAAGCAGTTAATGTTCTAGCCCGTGGGTGATCGTGAAAGTTTTGTGATGTGATGGAGCCACTTCTCCCTGAGATCGAGCAGGGCATTCCGGGTACGTCACAGACCGGTGTTGCATGGGGCATTCTCGGCTCAGGGTTTGCCACCTCCTGTCCACAGACTGGCAGAAAGGGAAGCCCATATTTGCCTGCTTTTCAGCTCGTGGGTAACACCAGGGAAGGGCTGCATGCAGCCTCGTGCTGAGTGCTGGTCCCTGCAGAGATCACAAGTGCTCTGCACTGTTGCAGCTCCTGCAGTACCAGGTGGGGCTGAGGAAGGAGTCTGCTGCCACGTCCGGGGCCGTGCACAGCCTAGGGCACCGGGGATTGCATGTCTGCTCAGAGAGAGCAAGAAGGGGAGAAAACCAAGGAGTAGGACTTGGCATGAATTTGGTAGTGGGGGTCATGCCATCAGCAAGGCTCAGCAGAGGGTAATCATGGCCCTGGCACTTTGGAATTCCAAGCAGAGCATGTCAAGTATCCTGGAGATGGCCAGGAGGACAGAAGTGCCCAGTGCTTTGCTGCCTGCATTTCCCATCATGATGGCTCTGACCAGAGGAGCCCAGTGACACCTGCCACCCTCTGCATGGTTAGGGGCCATGGTCACACTCAATGCAGCCCCAGAGGGAAAGAGTGAGGAATAGCTAGAGAAAGGAGCCAGCGACTCCATCACAACCCTGGTATCCCATCTCACACGCCGCAGTGGGGAGCAAGCTCAGCCCAGGCAGCCTGGAGAATTAGGACATGTGGGCACAGCGAGATCACGGGAAGAGACAGTCTCGAAATGCTGAGCCAAGTCCCCAGCAGGAGAAGCCGCCCATCCTCCCCATCCTGCTGTGGTGGGAGCACTTTGTCCCAAGCTGCTGTGCACGTTCCTGTGGGAATTCAGGTGCACATTTGCATGCTGAAGGACCCCAGATGCAATCAAGGAGAGGATGGAAGCATATTGGAGAGAAGATGCATGCATACTGGGGAGATGTTCTCTGAGAAGCTGAGGTGCAGGCTTCTGCTGCTGGCTTGGGCTGCCCCATCCCAGGCTTGTTTCCAACAGTAAGTAGTATCATCATCAGTCATTTTGCAAAAGTCCTGTTAATCTGGGTGTCATCCTCCTTCATACACTTTAACTGCAAGGCGACTCTGCTGTTCTGTACCCTTCCCTGTCTCTGAGCATCTCCTCCCCATGTCATGTTCCCAGTGTCTTCAGCCCAGCACTGCAAATTCTCTGCCTAATGAGCCATTTATATATATTACAAGCAGTATGTTTTGCTCTCATCAGTCCAATTAGTGCATTCCTGGAGTGTGGGGGTGGCGTCCACACTTCCTTACTGCAGCTTCGTGCTCTTTTCCAGTGGCAGACATCGAACTGCCAGGCCAAATTCCACTTGGGGTTTTCGGAGTTTTGTTAACTCGCCCATTACAAGAGGTATCCCTGAAGCGCTGCTGCTCCAATATCTCCAGGAGCTGATGCCTTGGGGAATGCTCCAGGGTACTCCAGACCCCCAGCCCCAGCAGGGAAACCTGCATGGGGCATCAGGGCTGCACAGCTTCTTTCACCACTTCCCACTGCATCACACTAACCCCTTAGTCACAGTCCAAGTCAAAATGCAGGGGACAGAGCGCAGCTTGGGGAGGGACCTTCATCTCCTTCCATTCCCTTGGGGAGAGAAATCCTAACAACGGACTCAGGAGCAAAGTGGAAAAGGGGAAGACGGCAGGAGGCAGGGGCGTTCAGATATCTGGCTTCTGCAAGGGTAAATTCAAGACACGAGAGTGTCGCTGTACTCTATTTTTCAAAGGAGGATTCTTTCAGCGTATTTTTATAGGGAATTTCTCTTCGGCAATTGATATTTCCCTCAGGGACACATCTTCTCTAGTGAAAATGTCGACATCATGACCCTAGAGGGAGAAACTCCAAACAAACAACCAGGATTTAATTACCAGCCTGCTCACTGGATGTAAATGATCTACGAAAAAGTACACAGTCCGCAGCAGCAGCAGCAAATGTTAACCAGGGAGGACGACCTCTCTGTTTAGTTTACTGCCGGAGGGCTGTCTCTGCTCCCTGTGTCTCGGGGCATGGGACCCATCACAGATAAGGGGCCGCAGATACCCTCAGCTGCAGCTCTCGGGGCCTCATCCTGCAGCTCCCCGGACCGCGGGCATGGCCAGGGCTGCGTGGGAAGGGCTTCCTGCTGCATCCTGCTGCTCGATGGCCCCGGCGTGGTTTCGGGCCACTGGGAAGGGGATGAGTTCACAGCCACAGCTCACGCGTCTCTGCAGGCAGAGGTGACAACTAGGCTGGCCTGAGAATAGAGACCGCTGGAAACAGGTCCTTTGGACAGAAGATGCTGTGTGTCGTCTGTTCATACTGCCTCGGACAAGATTTCACATTGGAGAAGGAAAAACAGTGCCCTTTTTAACGTGGCTGAAATGCCGGTTTTTTATACTTTGGGAAGTAGCGGCGTCCATTTTTCACTTAGAAATTATATTTCGTTTCGAATTGTTCTTCATTTGAGATTTTTAAAAAAAATCCAAAGCGCCACAGTATATTTTAACACGATTGAAACCAGATGGACCCCCAAATAACTTTTTGTTTGTTTGCTTGTTTCGGAACTCTCCTACACACACATACACCCACAAAACTGAATTGGGTTTTTGTGCCAATGTGAGGCACATGTTTTTTCTCCAAATTCTCAAATTTATCATCGGAAAGTCTCTCTCTTTTCTGGCCAGCTCTGGATCATATGAGAGTATGGAAAATATCTGGAGGCAACGTCAAGGCATGCTGAGTTGCCATTTCCATGTCGTCTTTCCCTGGCTTGAGCGAGTTTCCGCCTGTATGCTCAGCCCTGGGAAATTTCCCTTTTTGCCCTGGCCTGGAGGGTCTCTAGGTGCTGGTGGCTGCCATGGGAGCTGGGGCAGCAGCACGGGGGGGGTCTCTCATCGCTGAGTCCAGGGTGAGCTCGGGATGACCCTGCGACACCACGCGGTCCCTGGCCAGGCAGGCCACTTTCTGCAGACGCTTCGCGGCAGTCGCTGTGCTTGGGCTGCTGGCTCCTTGCTCTTGGTCCCAGGATGAGGGACTGCTCTTTTCCTCGTGGCCTCAATAGTCACTGCTTGGCATGAGCTGTGGTGGGCTGGCATGCTTGCGGGAGCCCACATTCCTCCACTGAGGGGTTATTCATATTCAAATCCCCTGGGAAAGAGCAGACAGGGCGCTGGGCACTGGAGTTGGGAGAGGTTGCAACTGAGAGGTTCCCTCCCACGGGGGGCTGGGAGAGCAGGAGACTGAGAGGGGATCATAAGGACTCAAACGTGTAATGTTCCTGGGGAAAACAGCGAGGAAAAAAGGCAGGGGGGTGTTTCCAGGGGAAGCGGGAAGGTTTTCTGCAGGGGTTGCAGTGCCTCCAGGCATCAACAAGTCCATGCTTTAAAGATATGCACACAGAGGCTAGCGAGCTCATGAGCATGGCAGCTGGGCACATTGGCCCATGGGCCTCTCCCAGGGCCCACTGGGCCATGGGATACAGCTCTGAGTCAGTGTGCCTGGTGCTGCACATTCAGGACTGGCCAGGACCTGAGCAGCAGGGATACACACAGGGACAGCTGGGATAAGACCAAGCTTGTGCAGGCCAGTCCAGGGGACAGAAACATCATCCCAATTAGAGCTGATTTCAAATTAGACCTGACTAACCTGATACAAACCAGACATGAGATGCAGCCTCTCCAAATGTGCCAGTGGTGAGGCCATATGTGGCTTGTACCCAGCAGGCAGAGGGGGTGATGACAGGGACATGCATGGGGACCAAGCAGTGTGGAAAGGATAAGCAACCTCAGAGCACGCGACATCTCAGGTGGAAGCAATTAATGCCTTGTCTCCCCAGAGCATGCAGACTCCTGCTTTCACACTGGCACTGCTCTGCTTCCCATCTCAGCATCCCCAGGGCTGAGGGGCAGGGAGTTTCCTTGGGGGTCCAAGAGTCTTCCCAGCAACACCACCTGGCCCTGCAGCCATCAGACAGATGCTGCTGCACTGATAAATATTTATGTGAAAGGAGGAGGCATCTCAGGAACCAGCAGCTCTGAGTGGGACTGACATAGCCTGGGGCTGATTTTCACACACTGTCTTCAGCAGCACCTGCCCACGCTCTCACCTCACCTCACAAACAGGATCCCTACCTGCACCCTCTCCTTACAAACTCCCAGCAACTCTACATTCAGGATGTAGATGAAGGGGGAAAAGCTGGAAATTACTTCTCCAAAGGTGCCCAGGCTCCCTGGATTGCCCACCTGCAGCCCACATTGAGAGGGCTGAAGAAGTGCAGGGCAGAGCAAGAAGGGGCACCCAGCAGAGCAGAGCTGCCTGTGCTCAGGTGCTGTGACTGCACTGGGGGTGCAGGGGCCAGAAGAACACATGCACCATAGTGCAGCTCAGAGCTCAGCACTGTGTTGAATATGTCCTTAGGCTGTAGCCATCAAACACTGTGCTTCTGACCTGCTGGAAAATCCCAGGCAGCCCTAAGAGGCTGGGACAAGTCTGGTGGCCTCTGCAGCAGTAAGGGGAGATGCTGTTGCAAGGGAAAAGGAACTGGGCTGGAGCAGAGCTCCTGGAGCCAAGGAGGGTGGGCAAAACATGCAGTGCCAGAGTCTCTGAAGCCTCATGGTTCCTCACCACCAGCTCAGGCCTGCGTGTCTGGGCCACTGATGGGCTGTTGATTTGTACAGGCGGGAAAAGTCATCTCCTCTCATGCAGAAAGCACAGAGAGGAAAAGGCTATGAGTGGCCAGGCAGGCCAGTGAGTTACAGTGCTCTCCTGTGGCCCAGCGTGGCTAGGTTTGGAAGGCTGAGGTGAAAGCACTGACCAAGAGGACTCTCCACAGGCTCTTCCAAACCACATAAATTTACTCGAAAGTTTGGTAGCTGGAGGATGTGGGAATGTCCAGTACTACACAGGCTGGCTTGGCTCCTCTACACAGCCAAGTGCTGAGCAGAGCCCAGATAGCAAGTCCTGAGTAATGCCGAACACCAACTCAATCTTTCTGCTAACAGATTGAAGCTGAAGACCAAGAGCTGGCAACTTTCTGCGGCAGGGAGACGACAGACACAGAGCAAGCCCCTGGCCAGCAAGTGATCCTGTCCCCAGGTCCTTACATGAGGCTGACCTTCAGATCTGACTTCTCCAACGAGGAACGCTTCACTGGCTTTGATGCCCATTACACTGCTGTGGGTAAGCAGCATTTGGCCTCCGAGACTAGCTTGTCAGGGTAGCGTAACAAATTCACTGCCCTTTGGGTCTCCTGGTTAGGATCACATCCCAGCCCTCACCTCCAGGGACCCAGTAAGAGAAGCTGAGGTCTTTGTGTGAGAGGCTGCAGAGCTGAGACATACCAGTGGCTGTGTGCCCTAGCAAAGCCTTGCATGCCAAGGACCTTTTCCCAGCGGCTACACTAATCCCCTGCCCTTTCTCCACCCTGCCGTGTCTGCAATGTGACCCACCCCATGAGACAACAGATTTCTCAGTGCCTATGACAAATGTCTCAGTGGAGAGGGATATATTGACCCAAGGTGACCTCCTTTCCTTTCTGCCTCCTCCCCATCCACCCTAGATGTGGACGAGTGCCTGGAGAAAAGCGACGAGGAGCTGGCATGTGACCACTACTGCCACAACTACATCGGAGGGTACTACTGCTCCTGCAGGTTCGGCTACATCCTCCACTCTGACAACAGGACCTGCAAAGGTACCATCCAGGCACAGCTCAGACATGGGGATAGTCACACAGAGGAGGTGCTGAGTAGGCCACAGAGCTGCAAAACACAGGCAAAACTGCTCTCTCTTGCTCCCAGGAGGGACACGGTGCCTCTTCCCTTATGACAGCCTGGGACTGGAGAGTGCCCAAGGTGTGCTGTCATCTTGCATGGGAAAGAGAATTGATTTCCCCCATTGGCTGTACTCTTCATCTAAGTCCTATAGACCTACTCAAGACACAGAAATGAAAAAGTTTAGCGTCTCCTCTAAATCTGAATGAGTTGATGTAAATTAGCTGGGATTAACTCTCACCTTGGGACCCTGCATGTCAAAGGCACGTTTGCAGGGTGTTTATGTTGGGTCCTTCTTGTATGTACGCACATTTAGAGCCATGAGCATGGCTCCCCTGTCACACTGAGCCACCTAGCAGACCCCACTCCATGCTTGCTACGGGGACAAGCAGGCAGGGAGCTGGGTGCAGGAAGGGCTGGATACATCTGTGGCAGGGATGAAGGGAAGCTGAACGGCCACGTGTCTCTTATCACACAGCCTGCAAAGTGCATGCAGTGTCAGTCAAGGTCATAGGAAAGCCAACAGTTCTTTCAGCCCTGTACTGGGGCTAAAAACCATAGAGGATTTCTCTGTAGACACCTGCCCAGGCTGAGCATGGGGCATGCAGGGGAGGCTGGATATGGGGAGAAGCTAAGTATTGGGAAGGCAAATCCACAGAGGCTCCTGAGCATGATCAGGGCCAGGTGTTGGCTGGCCAGGCCACTGAGCAAGCTGTGGCTGTGTTTCAGTGGAGTGCAGTGACAACCTCTTCACCCAGAGAAGTGGTGTGGTCACCAGCGCCGACTTCCCCAGCCCATACCCCAAAAGCTCAGACTGCTTGTACCGTATCGAGCTGGAGGAAGGCTTCTTCATCACCCTGAGCTTCGAGGACAGCTTTGATGTGGAAGATCACCCCGAGGTTACCTGTCCCTATGACTTTATCAAGGTGAGCTGTGCTCTATGTGCTCCCCCTGTCCTGCTCTCTCTTCTTATCATTTTCCCAGTATTACTGGGTGATGGTCCCTGGTCCCTGGTCCCTAGTGATAGGATCAAAATTGCCCCAGTTTAAATGGGGGTGATAAAGCCAGCAGGAGCCCAATGCTTGACTGAACATGTGTCTCACCATGTCTGATTTTGTGCTTTGGAGGCAATGATGACCCTCTTTCATTGGACCCAGAAGCTGTTCACATCTCATCATCACACGGTGCATAAGCTTCAGTGACCCCATTGCAGTGAAGTGTCCCCAGCAATCAGCCTCAGGGTGGAGTCTCCAGGTTTTGTACTTCCTTCTCAAGCCACCCACTCAAGCCATCCACTCTTATTTCCCCTGGCAGATCAAAGCTGGACATAGAGAGTTTGGCCCTTTCTGTGGAGAGAAATCACCAGGACGCATTGAAACGCAAACTAACAGCGTGCAGATCCTCTTCCACAGTGACAACTCAGGAGAGAACAGGGGCTGGAAGCTGTCTTACATGGCAATTGGTAAATCCTGCTGCGTTCCTCCATTTTCTAGGCTTGGGGCAGGGGAAGGATTTTGTAAACACCGCAGGTGGAGACTGTGAGTTTGGTGGTCTATGATTCTGTGTCTGAAAAAGATTTGTGGCAGAGATCACAAAAAGAGAGGAATGAAATAACAGTGAGACCTCTCTTCAAAGGATGCTTTTTCTTTCTACTCCAGCTGGGCTCTGAAATGAGAACATATTGCAAAGTAGTGTGGTTCTGGCCAGGATATTTGCACAAACTACTGTTTTTCACTCTCAGCCCTGTAACACCCAAAACCAGGGGCAGCCTAGGACTGAGGGAGAGACCTGGAGCCTCCTCTTCTCGAGGGGAAAGAGCCTAGCTGAGCCCTGGTAATAGCAAAGAGCAGGGCAGATGTGCTTTGTTGCCAAGAGGACAGGATGGTAGAGCTGGGATTCTGTTTGCTCCAGTTATTCAGATGAGTTTCATTTTTCTTGCTCTTTATTCAAAGGGAACCCATGCCCACTAGTGCAACCACCAATCAATGGGAAAATCGAGCCTTCCCAAGCCAAGTACACCTTCAAAGACCAGGTTGTCATCAGCTGCAACAGCGGATACAAAGTACTGAAGGTATAGTGCAATGGCATAAAGCTGGGCACTTGGGTAGGAAGGGAGGGATCCTTCATATTTTCATCTTAGATTGCTGCAGAAGCAAGAGCTCTTCTGCTGGACAGGCCTCCGAAGGGACTCCAACTCCCCTGTTTCCTTGTTTAAGAGAGGTCTGCTCTTCTAGAGCAGCAAGACCCAAGCACTACTGTGTGACACATCATCACACACTGCCACTAGGCCTTGTCAGGCTCCAGCATCATCTGGCTTTTCTTCTACCATCATCTAATCTTCCCACCATAGGCAAGACATATGTGGTGTCATATAGCTGGATGGACCCAGGGAATCCATCCCCTGATCCAAGGCAGGCTCAGTCCCCAAGGATGTGCTAGTGACCTGTCCTCAAATATCCCTAGGGTATGCAGTCCTTCCTCCCAAATTAGGAGGTTATGCTCTTTTGCCACATCAACCCTTACTGTTAGGAGGGTTTTATAATGGTCAGGGTGAGCTCATTGGACACAGCATTCGTGACTCCTCGTCCCACCCACAGCAAGCACTGAAAGACTATTCACCATTTCACTGCACCAATTTTTATACATTTGCCAAGTGGATCCTCCTGGTGCTCTATTACAGCAGCTAGCTCAGTCCTTCCCCTGGCTTCTCAGGCATGTGCAATACCCAGTTGGTGCTCTCCTCTGATCCACCTGTCTCTGTGTGCCCAAAGGAAGACTCTTTCCTTCCTGAGCATCAGGGGCTTTTCCATCCTGCCAAAGCCAGCTCATCTCCACTTGGGAGAGTGAACACGACCCATGCACCACTCTTCCCCTCTCCACAGGGCAAGGACGAAGCCTCCTCTGAAAGTCACAAACACTGCTTTCCAAAGAAGCAAGAGGAGAGAGGAAATGGCACTTTTCTAAGGCATCCCCTTAGCATCCCTCTGGAGCTGGCCAGCTCACAGGATTCAAGGCTTGGCACCTCTGTGAAAGACAGTCACTAAAAGCCCTTGGGGAACTGCCAGGACGCTGCCTGCTTCCCACCTCAGTGGGCTCTGATTCAGCTTCCAGGGAAACCCGTTGGCCAGGCATGTGGGCAGCCAGCTTTGGCTGGCCGGGTGGTCCTCTGGGACTTTGTGAATGCTTTGGCAAGTCAAGGGGGCTGGCATTTTGGCAGGCCATCTCCAGGAAACAGCTGAGTACCACAGGGAGTGCAAGTGACTCACGTGGTGGCTGTCTTCCTTCCAAATCAGAAGCCCGATTTGACTTCCGACATGGAACTGAATATTTCTGTAATCTCTTCCCAGGCTCATCCCCTATGCAGAGCTGCTTCTTGGTCCACATTTGGCTGTAGTAATCCATCACCTAGAATAAGAATAATTGTCTCCAGTTCTTCTGCATTTAGCATGCCACTGAGTTGCTGGTACTACGCAATAAGAAAACTCTTTGAACTCTTGTTATGATTTTATTATGATTTTTAGCTATAAAAGTCCTCTTCTAGGGAGTCTGGATATATCTTGACTAAATCACCAAGAATTTGACCTTTTATAGAGTGTGGCATTTCCTTGCCTGGTACATTGATGGTGTTTTTACTGATATCTTCTGCACAGGATAACCTGGAAAGCGACTCCTTCCAGATTGAGTGTCAAAAGGACGGGACATGGAGTAACAAGATCCCTATCTGCAAAAGTAAGGATACTCTTCCCCCACCCTTCCAATGCCCTTCTGCTGCTGAAATCATTCCATGCTAAATGGAGCTGCCCTGCCTGAGCAGTTCCTTACTCAGAGATGCACACCCAGCCAAAGAAGCTACATAATTCTGCAAAGCTCTTTTGGCTCTTTCTCAGATAACATTGGTCCAAATGCCACAGGCAAGAGGTTTGTTCTTGTCTTTAGATTGATCATATAACTTGATTTGTGACCAGCTTTACTGTCTCACTGTCAAAAAAAGAGCCACCCTGGCTCTTGAGAGATGGCGCCCCAGCAACAAAGTGAGAAGCAGCACTGTCTGAGATGGGTCCACCATGGTATGAAGGATGTTTAGGGTGTGGGGTCTCTGGATGACTTTGAGGGGAACTGAATCCAGCTCTCAAAGTGTGCGTGGAGTCTAGCCAGACTCCTGCCCATTTAAAACACCTGAGAGCTTTAGCATTAGTCAAGACTTCCTCAGAGCCTATTCGACTGCAAAATGCCGCTCACATCAAACTGCCTTTGTGGTGATGCCCATTAATGACTGGTTCCTGCTGGAGGGAGGGAGGGGGATGGCCAGTCCCAGGTGGGTAAGAGAGTTTTGTCCAACCTGTTAGATAAATCTGGGACACTGATAACTTAGTACCTGGTCTGAATTTCCTTCCAAATGGGCCCATTGGGATAAAGGGCACTGGAGAGGTTCCAGGTCTGGGCCCAAACCAGGTGCTAAGTGAAAATGTTGAGAAAAATTGCCCAGATATTTACAAATCTCAAAAAAGGGAAAAGGGGCAGAAGAAAGGAGATCTCTTTTGAAAGGATTTGCATCATCTCTTCTTTCATCTAACTCAATTCCTCTCTCTCAGCTCAGGCTTGGGAGATGTGCTTTTCAAGTACCTGGTAACACTTCTTTCTTTTCCTCAAACACATGCTGCTGTCCTTCAGCCCTTGGGAAACATTCACTTCTGTCTACACAGTAGATTGTACAGAATCTACTGTAAGGCTGACCTAGAGAAGAGAAATGCAATGAAGAACTTCAGAGAGAGGCAGGAATAGATGCACTCAAGGGATGTAAGATCCAGGCTCTTCCCATCAAGGCAGATTCTTTTTATTTTACTGATACTGTAGATCCTTAGGAGAGTATTTCTGGAGGTTTAATTCATGTTTGTTCTCTCAAAATGGAAAGTCGGAGGCTCTTAGACCTGCTAAATAATTTCATACCTGAGAGGGCTCCTTACCAAATACAGGGTCAGTGATGTTTCTGCCCTGCAAAGGAAACTCCTCAGTCATATAGCTCGCACAACAGCAGTCTCCTATGGATTTTGTCCATGCTTGAGCAGAGATCAGTTAAAAATTACCATTGGCTAGAAAAAAAATGGGTAAATAGCTGCTCTCCCCAACACTGCAAAATAATGCAAAACAGCATTATTTTTTGAAGAAAATTGAAATGTTTACCTACATTATTCCAGGCAGGTGGGAACTGCTTCCCTCTTGTATGATATGAATCACTACACTGACATTCCACAGCTTTTTGGGAATGCCAGAAAGCCCCTAACTAGGCAATTCAGGCCTTCAAACTGCAGTATTTCCCGCCTCCCTTGAACATCTGGGAGAGGCAAAGCATGAGCAAAAATGGTTTGGAAAGAAATGAAAAATATACATATATATATATATATATATATATATATATGTATGTATCTATATACACATATAACTTCTCAGCCAAGGTGGATAAAACACAGCTCTACAGCCCAGTGAGAGAAAACACCAGCCCCATGAAGGTTTGTCCCAGCATGTTGGAGCAGTTGGAGAGGGCCCCCAGCATGGCACCGTCTGCACCACAGCTCGGGGTCTGCAATGCCCCACAGGGCTTGCTGAGGCGACAGGGTCACTCATTAACGATTGCTGGTGTTTGGGGGATTGGGTTTCCTGCATGCCTCTCTCAGCTCATCTACTAATTCGGCTTTCTCTCTCTCTGCTCTCCTCCTTCCCCTCCGCCTTCGGCGCAGCTGCAGATAGAGCCGACAACCAGACAGAGAGAAGAGCCAATTCGGAGCAAGTGGCGGCGTGAGGCTTGCGCTGGCCGCCCTGCCGAGACGGCAGCCTGTCTCGGTGCCCCTCTCCGATCTGTCCGGAATCCAGGGCAGGTTCCCTTTGTCTCAGGCCCGGCTGCCAAATCCATCTCTGCGGCCTGTCTAACTGGCATGGCACTCTTAATCTCTCCACGCCTGGTGCTTCCTTAACTCCAGCTCCAGCTCCAGAGGGGGGGAAGGAAATTCGGAGTCAAGCCCCCTTTCCTTCTGTCCTGCAAGAACGGTGCTGCTCGGGGCCCAGGTGCTCCCACGAACCCCTGCCACATCCTCCACATCCCTTCCGCTCCTCTCGGACACCATGGCCTGGCTCTGCTTCCCCTCAAAGACCGCGGTTGTGCAAGGAACAGCCACCACGTGCACGGCTGCCTGTTTGTTTGTTTGTTTGTTTGGATTTAACCTCCTGCTGCTTTTTCTCTCTGGCCCAGCATCACAAATAAGAAACACTCCTTCCTCTCCTCTCTCCAAGTGTCCTGGCATCTCACAGAGCTTCCCCATACAAGAGAGGCCCAGAGGATGGGTTGGCATCAGAGGCTGCATGCCTTTGCCCGCAGGGCACTGAGCACCAGGGCAGGGGAGGCTGCTCTCCCCTGCTCCCCCTTTGCTCCCTGCTGCTGGCCTGGCAGAGGGAACTATGAGTTGGCATCAGGCCAGGCACAGCTAGAGGAGATCAAAGCCACATGTCTGGCCTCATCCATGTCCCGGGGCCCAGGGCATGCATCCCTGGGGTGCATCACAAGGCCTCATTGGGATGGACCTGGGATGTGGCCTGGCGCTGGAAGGATAGATGTACACTGGGGAGCTTGGTGCTAAAGAGCCCCTTTCCCAAGACAAAAGTCTGGAATGGCCTGAAGGCAAAAACTTGCTCCCCTATCCCTTTGGGAAAGTCCTACAACAAGGGCAGGCATGGGGGGCAGCAGTATGTCTATGCAAGTGACCATTCTCCTGCCCTCAGGCTTCCCCCAGACCTGTGGGACACACAGGGAGGGAACAAGCCATGTGCATTAGTGGGACTATCCTCTGCAGCCATAATCAGCCCCAGAGCAGACTTGCAAGCTGGTCCTCAAACATCACTTCCCTCCTTCCTGCAAGCCCCAGCATCCCTCAGGATCTTATAAAGCTCTTGTGGTTGCTAGCACCACAGCCCCAAAGCACCATGCTCCCAAGCACCACAGGAAGAGAGCAGGAAAGCTTAACCCAGATGGGGACTCAAGGGGGAACGGTGAGAGGGGGTTCGTGTCCCCCTCCTCTGTCTATTTGCAAGACTCAGGTACCTAGAGCTTCCTCCCAACTGCACTGCATCCACATACCCATCTCCCATCACCAGCTGTCCCTACCTACCAGGCAGGTGGTGGAAGGCACCCTGGTGACTGTAGACTGCAGTGTTTTGCCATGAAACAGAGTTTTGTACCCCAGGCAGGTGGCTAACCTTGCACATCAGTAAACGTCGATGGTGCCAGTAGCTGCTTTTAGCTAATTCTCTCTTGATCAGTCTGGATGACTGCATGAGGAGTTTTAGGGCTTCTGCCCTCAGCTTCCTGTCCTGTTTAACTGTCTCTCAATTCTCTCACATAGAGAAGAGGCCCACAGAGTTCACATCATCCCTGGTCCACAGGATCTGCTCCCTGCAAAGGTCCCCATCCCCTTCTCAACCCGTCATCTCAGAAGTGGCAGAGTCTAGCTCAACAGAGCTGCACTTCCTCAACAAGATGAGAGCTGGGTTCCTGCCCTCTCGCAGGGCCAGGTCCCCTGGAATGAGAGACACTGTACAGCATCACCCAAGCATGTACTGCCAATCATTCACACCACAGGGAGTCAGCAGCTCCCATAGGGCACCCATGAGGTGACTCCTGGCTTTGGAAGAAGAATGATCTTGCAGACAGGGGATCCTTCTCAGGATGGGTAGCACAAGTCTGACTTAAGGGACAGGACTGGAGGAGAGACTGGGGAGAGCTCTGTGAAGGATCTGGGGGGGGGGGAGAGGGGAATGGACCATGAATAGGCCATGGGAAAGGCAACAGCACCTAGAATTCCTTCTCCTGCTACCAGGCCCTGAGCCTACATCAGGGGTAGGTGAAGCAGAGCCAAACCTGCCTATGTCCTTGGGATGGAGCACACAGGGTCTTCCCCATGTCTAATCATTTTCCCTCCCATCTGCAGACCAGCCAAGCCACACACTCTCTGTCCCTCACTTCCTGCTGTCACAGAACAGCTGGGACCTGTGGATGTTCAGCCTGTGCTGTAAGCCTGGACCAGCACTGCCTGGTGCACAAGACCCAGAGCGGGAGGGATGGAGCTGTGCTGTTAGCAAAGCCTTGCACTCAAAGCAGTCCATCAATGCACAGGATAGTAAATCACTGCATGCTTTTTCCTGCCCATTAGTAGGTGATGCAAAGACAGAGCCTCCCCCAAAGGTTCTTGCCTGCCTGTGCAGCCTCTTCCCCTCTCGAAGGTATAACAGAGAGATCTCGCACTAAATTCAGGACTCATGAGCAGCTCCCAGGATGAGGCCTCCATCAGCATGAGTGGTATCAGCCGCAGTCTGTGGGCTGCTGCTGGTGTTCAGTAGTGCTGCCTATGTGCCCCATCTTAGCAGGAGGGCGATGCTGCGTTTCATGGGGCCAGGCAGTGAGCAGACTGCTGCCCTGCCTGGGGATGAGGGACAGGCAGTGAGCCAGGAGTACAAAGAAGCCTGGCCAGGGGGAGTGCAATGGTGGGGGAAGGGGAGGAGGGGGGCTTAGAGTAGAAGCTTGGAACTGGGAAATGTATCTCTCTACTTCAGCAGGGCTGAGATTTCCTCCATCGCCTTCCTGGAGACCAGAGGGGAGGCTGAGCTTGCTGCCTAGGAGAGACAGGAAAGGCAAAACTTTTACATTAAGCAAAGTCACAGACAGGCTTTCCACATCCTCTCCTGCACAGTTCTGGAGGCCCTTAAGCTCCTCTGCAGCAGGCCAGAGGTGACTCCTGACCCCTTGTGAGGCAGTGAAAGTGGAGAGGGAGCAGCTCTCCGCTCCTTGGAGAGCCCCACAGCCTTTCCAGGCAGTGCACAGATGGAGCTGCAGGGATCCCTGCTGCAGCGTGCAGAGGCAGCCAAGCCAACACAGACGTCAGAGGAGCAGAGGATTAGAGAGTCCATCGGTGGTTAGGAGTCAAGTTGGCCTGCCTCCAGCTGCCACGTGAGGCAGACTAAATTGCCAAAGGGGGAAGCATGTCAAGCTATACTCCCTGCAGTGTCCTAGACAGGGGATACTGGGCTACACAGGCTTCCCTGTGAAAACAACACAGTGTTCAACCTCCCTTCTGTGCTGACTTTCAGTTGCTGACTGCAAAGCACCACCAGAGCTGGAGCACGGCTTTGTCACCTTCTCCTCCAGGAACAACCTCACGACTTATGGGGCAGGCATCCAGTACCACTGCGAGCACCCCTACTACCACATGGCACCCAACAGTACTGGTGAGCAGTGGGGCAGGGCTGCACCCCAACCCCCCCCGCCCAGCATGGTGTGGGTGGGTGCACATCTGTGCATATGCGGGCGTGCAAGTGTTGGGGGAGCTAAGGACGGCCACCCTGGTATGCACTGTAAGCAGCAGGCTGTGCACATAAACTATATACGTGTACCCTGCATCTGCACTGCCTGGGTGTCAGAGTGGCCTCATCCTGCTCCACAGCAAGATAGAACAGAGTTGGAATCACATGGTGCTTTGACCATATCTTTCATAGCCTCCGCGAAGCACAGTGGCAAACACTCCCCATGTGCACAGGGCAGCCAGATCCATCAGCTGTGCCCAAGGCCAGCTCGTAAAGCCTTATACCAGGCCTTTTACTCAAAGCAGCCTCACCTGGCTCTGCAGCCCCCCATCCCAGCACCCAAATGTCCAGCAGGGCCAAGACAAACAGACAGCAGTGGGATTACAGCAGGTTGAGTTCTCATGTTATCTCCCTGATTCACAACCACAGAGACACCACAAAGTGTTTTGCAAAGCCCCACAGGTCACTGAACCCTTCAGACCCAGCTCTGGTAGCAGGAGGGGCTGCACAGAGCCCAAATGCATGCTCCAGCCCTCCGTCCTCCTCCTCCCTCAGCAAAGAAAGCCAAAGGATTTTCTCCCATTCCAGTGCCCTGCTCATATCTCCTTGCAAACCCACCGGCCCTATGCATCTGGTCCCGAGCATCCGGCACTCATTAGTGTAATGGGCACTAGCAGCGTTAATGAGACAGCAGCTTCCAGGCGAGGATGAAGGCAGAGCATAGCCCTCCACAGGACTCAGGGCAATGAGACCAAGGGTGGTTGCATGCCCCCTGCATGGAGACAGGTCTGTCATGGCCCCTCAGACAAAGGAACACAGAGGACTTAACATGGGCGGGAAGTCATGTCCTGCTCTAGAAAAGTGTTCAAAAGGTCCTGATGGCTGGGCAAAGTCTCCTCACTTGGCCACAGCCCAGCTAACACTTTGCTCTCTTCCAGCCACCTACACGTGTGATGCATCAGGGATGTGGAAGAGTGAGGAGCTGGGGACCAAACTACCGTCCTGCCAACCAGGTACCAGGGGCTGGGGTGACAGCAGGGTGCCTGGCCCCATGGTGAGGGGTACAGAGGAGAGATGTGCAGGGACAAGGCTGTCTCTATGCCTAATATGGTCTGGTGCTTCCCTAGATAAGGAACCTGCTCTGTAGCAGCACCACACATCATGGGCTATGCATATCCTGCCTCTGGTTGCAACATATAGCCAAGAGAGTAGAGGACCCAGGCCTCCTGCTATCCTGGCCTACTGGGTATTGGCTACAGATGGCCAGGGTGAAGAGGGTGTCTCCAAGAAGCAGGGACAGGGACATCTCTGTGGTGGTGGTGAGCCATGACTCAGGCAACATGGGTGCTGCAGCCATCCCAGCTGTCCAGGCAGCCCCTGCCCTCTGCTCCAGCAGAGGAAGGAACACAGCAGCCCCAGCACCCAGAGCAGAGCCCATTGGCCACAGTCAGTCCAGAGCCTGTCAGTGTTACCTGTCAGCTTCCATTAGCAGTGTGTCCACATGCAGAAGTAATTAGCACATCTCCAAGTCTTGCAAAAACACCCAGCTGGTTCACAGGGGAGGAAAATCCCAAGCCAGTGGCAGAAATGTTTGCAGCCAGCAAGTCTCCAGGCCAGGCGCCCACTTGGGATCAAACAAAAGTCCCTAGGACATTGGCTGGCCTCAGCTGAGCATGGGGCCAATCTGGCTGCCAGGCCGGGGGGGAGCTGGCAGCAGTTCTGGGTGCGGGTTACACACGCTGTGCAGCGATGCCTCTCTGGAGAGGTGCAGGGATTCAGACACTGTACAGCAACTGCAGTACCCCACATACCCATGGGCTCAGGGCTCTGCCACATAATGGGTACTGCAGGATGTCCAAATGTGTTAAGTGATCCCAAGCCCAGAGGAAGGATCCCATGAGGTACCCTGGTGCCTATGGAGCTCAGAAACCAGGCTTGTGGTTGCTCTTGTTTCAGTGGCTGCTTCCTGTATCCCTCCTCGATGCTTCAGCCTGAAATAATTTGAGCTGGGAGCATATGGGGACATCTTCTGGAGCCATAGTTGCTTTCATGGGCCATTTCCAGACCTCCTGATTAGTGACAGAAGTCAGAGATACTTCAGAAAAATGGAAAATCCCAGAGGGTGACGCTCTCCTGAGATTGGGATCTGCAGGCAGCAGCTGGCCAGCTGCTCTTCAGATCTTCTCATGTCTCACGCTACCTCCCTATCAGTAGAAACTCCTCTTCCAGACCACTCTTCGTCTGCCTCTGCCATCAGTGGGAGCATTTGCAGCCTGGTCAGCATTTTTAATATATAATTTAATAGAATAAATATTTGGCTGGATGCACTTCCTCTAAAATCATCTTGCTGGGATGGCTGTCAGCTTTGGTGCAGCAGAACAGCTGGGCTGGGCTGGGACACAGGAATTATTTGCCTAAGTGTGTTTCCTATTCCTTACAGCACTGGGAAAGGCAGAGGAGCTAAATGCACAGAGAGGCACACTCCCATGCCGCCTGTGGGAGTTACAGTTTTCCTAGCAGCAAATCCCAGCCACAACAAATTAGTGTTAGCTCCTGCCCTGCTTACAAGGCTGGCCTGCAGCCCTGATGCCGTCACTCCGGGGGGTCAGGCTCTCTGGTGCATCCCTAGCAAGGGAGCACAATGGGGAAGAGTGCTGGCATTTTCCTTGGAGGATGTGGATTCCCTTTGTGTGCCAAGGGGGGTGAGGGTGGTCTTCCCAGTCCCCACTGCCTGCCTCCCAGTACACCTATGCTGCTGGGATTTGAGGGCTCTTCCAGCTGTGGAAGGGCAATGACCTTCCCTGTCACTGTCCAGCCTGCCCAGTTCAACCCACTCAGAGCTACCTTCAGTATACCAAAATCCTCCTCCTACTCAAACCAGGTTGCAGGGTCTGGCTAAGATGGTCAGAGGCAAACCAGGCAGCACATGGGACTATTCAGACATTAATGAGAGATCTGCCAAGGAGCTGAGCAGAGGGTTTGGCTGCCACAGCTGTGGTGAGGACTTAAGAGGGAGGGAGAGCAGCTCATGGTGCTAGGCAACGTCTCGCAGCCAGGCGTTCTCCAGCCATAACTCTCTGAGAGCACAAACGCCACAGCTCTGGGACCATTCTGGTGACAGGCCCCAGAATGAGGGGAGAGGCTGGGCTGGGCTGACATAAGTCTCCAGTCTTCTCAGTGGCATTCTCCTGGGTTTCTTGGCACATAGAAAGCAGGAGTTGGGCAAGTGGTAGGATGGTCTGGAAAGGGCTGAGCAAGTTCGCAGGGAGCGTGAGGTTGCAGGATTATTCACTTTGCCTTTCTGTTTCTGAAGTGAAGAATGGCCTGTTTTGGTCAGGTTGCCATAACCATGGGAATCTTAAAGACATACTTCAGAGTACACACACCCTGGAGAGATACAAGGAGAGTTAGGGCCTTCTGCCCCATCATGAAGGTACTGCAGGCTCCAAAGTTGCAATGATGGATAGCACTGAGCAACATGCATTCATCAGAGCAAGTAGATTATGCCATAGGCTTAGTGGCAATTCCTGAGACAGCCAACTGAGATCCTCCCTTGGGTCTCCAGGCTGCTATGTAGGAGCAGATGCCATGACTGCAGTTTCCAAGGGCGTGTAAGGAAAGGTGTCCAAATACTGGAAACCAACAGGCTCTAGACTCTAGTCCTGGCCAGCTACTGACCCATAGATAAGACATTTCCTTACTCTATGCCTCATTGTCTGTAACCACAGAAAACAGGGGACAAACATAGGGCTTGGTATGAATATTTTTACTGCTTGGAAAGTAGGTCCCTATTGTCCTTGGGCTGTGAGACAACAAAGATGCTCCATGCTCCAAAAGTCTTTCAGAAATAGCTCAGCCCAACAGAGTGATGAGACATGTCCAATGTCATGTAAAAGGCTGGCAACAGAGGCAGCACTCACACCGAAGTGTCCTAGTCTTATGCCTGAGCCATCAGGCTTAGAGAAATACAGGGTAGCCCCTAGTTCACAGAAATAACTGGACAAGCCATGCAGGCTTCAGACTAGCCTCTTTTTCACAGAATCACAGAATTCTGTGATTTCTGCAATTCACAGAATTGGTGATTTCCCTGCATAGCTTCAGTGAGGGCTGAATAGGGTCTGCAGGTGTCATCCCCTTACCCCTATGGAAGAGCAATAGACTGCTCTTCTCCAAAAGGAGGCAAATTTGGCCAATAGAAATGGTCCTACCAGGCAAGGGAGACAAAAAGGGAGCTGGGGCTACCTTTAGGAAGCAAACTCCTGCAGAAGGACAGACATGCTCCCTTCCAGATATACCTCTAAGGACTTACTTGAAGCTGGGCACAGTGCCCAGCCAGCTTCAAGCTCTTAAGTGCACTCTGCCAAGAGAAGCTGAGGATGGCAGAAAGGATAGGCTTTATCCACCAGGAAAAGGAGGAGAGTTGTCCTTTACAGAAAGGAAAGACACAAGGGAGCATTTTGTTATAAAGATTATTATCTATGTGGTATAATCTACAAGGATGTCCGTTTTCAGCTGTTCCCTAGATAAGTGCTTGCTCAGCTGGGAGTAACTGTCCTGTCCCTTTTGCCCCCAGTGTGTGGCCACCCAACTCGTGCTCTACCTGGGATCATCAAGCGCATCATTGGTGGGCGAAATGCAGAGCCTGGCTTCTTCCCCTGGCAGGCCCTGATTGTGGTGGAAGACATGTCCCGAGTGCCCAATGACAAATGGTTTGGCAGCGGGGCCCTACTTTCAGACTCCTGGGTGCTGACAGCCGCCCACGTGCTCCGCTCACAGAGGCGGGACAAGACCATCATCCCTGTCTCCAAGGAGCACGTCACGGTCTACCTTGCCCTCCATGATGTGAGGAACAAAATGGATGCCGTCAACCGGACAGTAGAGAGGATCATCCTCCATGAGGAGTTTGACATCCAGAATTACAACCATGATATTGCTCTGGTCAAGCTGAAGGAGAAAGTGACCATGGGGAATTACGTCATGCCTGTCTGCTTGCCTCAGTTTGAGCATGAGCTGGAGGGGCCTCAACCCAACACATTGGGGCTGGTGGCTGGCTGGGGTATCTCCAACCCCAACATTACCGTGGATGAGATTATCAGCTCAGGGATGAGGACACTGTCCGATATCCTGCAGTACGTCAAACTCCCAGTGGTGCTCCATGCAGAGTGCAAGACCAGCTATGAGTCCCGGTCGGGGAACTACAGTGTGACCGAGAATATGTTCTGCGCCGGATACTACGAAGGTGGGAAGGACACTTGCCTGGGAGACAGTGGGGGAGCCTTCGTCATTCAGGACCCAGGGACCCGGAGGTGGGTGGCCCAAGGGCTGGTTTCCTGGGGTGGCCCAGAGGAGTGTGGCAGCAAGCAGGTGTATGGTGTGTACACCAAAGTCTCCAACTATGTAGACTGGGTGGAGAAGAAAACAGGCTCTTCTGAGAAGTGGACATTTCTGGACCCTGAGCTGGAGAGATAGTGACTAAGCAGCTTGCTGCTGCTGCTTTGTTATTTTTTTGTTTGTTTCTTTTTTAATATGCTCCAGACTCTGGTCTTTCGCAAGCAGTAGCCACGATGCTCAGCCACACTCCAGGTCTTTGCCAGCCCTCCATGTCATGTGTTTCATTTGGTCCCACATCCCTTTGCTTGTGCTCTTCGGAAATGTTTGCTAGGGAGCTGGGGGAGGGCAGCAAAGGGCTACATCTCAGCAAGCTTCCTTAGCTCATACTGCTGTGCTCCAAAGCTTGCCCACATTCCCAGGGAGGCTCCCTCCAAGCCATGACAAACACAAAGTGACAGAGGAGGGATTTTCTGCCACCTAAGCCCTATCTATGCACAGCAAAATTTCCTCCATACTCCAAGCTCTCACACTAGCTCTTCTCATCAGACAATGTAAGTGCAGGAGCAACAGGGGCTGAGGATAATGTGGAAAAGCCAGCTGGGCAGGCCTGGACCTCAGAGGTCCCCCACACTGCATGATAGTATTTTCTTGTGAGGAGCAGCGAGAGAGCACTGAAGTGTTGCCAGTATTTTTATCGGCAAACAAATGTCCCTGCTCTACCTGGCTCTGGGGATGCGAAGATGTTTCCATATCAGCCCTAACCTTCAGTTGTGGCTGGAAAGCTTGTCATCAGGCTGCCGAGATAGCACTGACCCAGACAGACTACTCTACCTACTATGTGGGGGTGGACACAGGGACAGGGAGCAGAGTTTGGCCTCAGCGTCTTCCCCAAATCCAGCCACCACCTTCTTGCCTCCCTTCCTTACTCATCACTTCCATTACCTCAAGCATTCTCCAGTCCTCCTTTCAGACCAGATCTTGGGGTGGTTTCCAACCACAGCAGACCTCCTAAGGAAAGATTTCCAACACATAAGACAGCATCACATCTTCTGGCATGGCAGGAGACATATACATAACAAACATTTATTCTCAGCAAAAGCATTTCAGAGAAAATGGACCTGCTGCCACTGAGAGTTATGGGAATGCAGCCAAGCCACCTGCAGCCCTTCCTTGGAATTTAACCTCTTCTAGGGAGCCTGGGCAGTCTTGCATGGCAATTCATCCATTGTCACAGGAATCAAGTTCCTTTTGGTTGTTTTTAAGCCCATTGATCTGGCTAGTTTACAGGTTACTGATGGTGTCCAGAGTTCAGTCATGGCTCTTTTGACCTATTGTGTGTGTCTGATTCACTCCAGCCTCAGACTCAGCCCACTTTGCCCAAAGTAGTGTAAGGATTCATATCTCCCCTAGATTTCTCTGTGATCTGTGCCAAGAAGTAAGCTCTGCCAAGGAACAAGGTCAGGTGAGTATAGTTTCCTTCAGCAGGGTTATCTCACAGAATCACAGCAGGGTTGAGGTTGGAGGGGACCTCTGGAGATCATCTAGTCCAACCCCCTGCTCAAGCAGGGTCATCTGGAGCACATTGCACAAGATCACGCCCAGGCAGGTTTTGAGTATCTCCAAAGAAGGAGACTCCACAGACTCTCTGGGCAACCTCTTCCAGTGCTCTGTCATCCTCACACTAAAGAAGTTTTTCCACATATTCAGATGGAACTTCCTGTGTTTCGGTTTGTGCCTGTTGCCTCTTGTCCTGTCACTGGGCACCACTGAGAAGAGTCTGGCCCCATCCTCTTGACACCCTCCCTTAAGATATTTGTATACATTGATTAGATCCCATCTCAGTCTTCTCTTTTCCAGGCTAAATAGGCCCAGCTCTTGGAGCCTTTCCTCACAAGAATTTCCTCCAGTCCTCTAATCATCTTCATAGCCCTACTCTGGACTCTCTCCAGTAGCTCCATGTCTCTCTTGTACTGGGGAGCCCAGAATTGGACACAGTATTCTAGATGTGTCCTCACCAGGGCTGTGTAGAGGGAGAGGATCAGACCTCCCTCAACCTGCTGGCAACACTCTTCCTAATGCACACTAGGATACCATCGGCCTTCTTGGCTACAAGGGCACATTGCTGGCTCCTGGTTAACTTGTTCAGCAGAACTCCCGAGTCCTCCTCCACTGAGCTGCTTTTCAGTGGGTCAGCCCCAAACCTGTACTAGTGCATGGGGTTTTTCCTCCGTAGGTGCAGGACCCTGCACTTGCCTTTGCTGAACTTCATGAGGTTCCTCTCCACCCAATTCTCCAGCCTGTCTAGGTCTCTCTGAATGGCAGCACAGCTCTCTGGTGTATCAGCTACTCCTCCCAGTTTGGTATCATTAGCAAACTTGCTGAGGAGGCACTCTGTCCCTTCATCCAAGCCATTGATGAATAAACTGAACAAGATTGGACTCAATACTGATCCCTGGGGGACAGCAGTAGCTACAGGCCTCCAACTAGACTGTGCCACTAATCACAACACTCTGAGCTCTGCCACTCAGCCAGTTCTCAATCCACCTCACTGTCCACTCATCTAGCCCACACTTCCTGAGCTTACCTATGAGGATGTTATGGGAGACAGTGTTGAAAGCCTTGCTAAAGTCAAGGTACACAACATCTACTGCTCTTCCCTCATCTACACAGCCAGTCCATCATGGAAGTCTATCGGATTAGTTAAGCATGATTTCCCCTTTGTGAATCCATGCTGACTACTCCTGATCACCTTCTTTTCCTCCACATGGTTAGAGATGACATCCAGGATGAGTTGTTCCATCAGATGGAGGTGAGGCTGACTGGCCTGTAGTTTCCTGGGTCCTCCTTCTTGCCTTTTTTGAAGACTAGAGTGACACTGGCTTTCTTCCAGTCCTCAGGCACCTCCCCTGTTCTCCATGATATTTCAAAGATGATGGACAGTGCAATAACAGCAATAACATCTGCCAGCTCCCTCAGCACTCATGGGTGCATCCTATCAAGCCCCATGGATCTGTGGATGTCAAGTTTGCCTAAATGATCTCTCACCCAATCTTCCTTGACCAAGGGAAAGTTTTCCTTTCTCTACACTTTCTCTCTTGTCCTCCACTTGCCAGTAAAGGCCTCCTATAGCTGTCAGCAACATACAAAAATTTGCCTACTCTCCTTCCAGCATTCATTTAGCCTCCTTTGGGCCTGTCCTCTTCCTCCTTCAGTTTTGCCATGCATGGAAGGAATCAAGAGTTAATGAGTTACTCTGCTATTTTGCCTGTCATTCAAAAAGTTATTTGTAGGGAACATAGAGGAGCAAGAGGTCTAAGGAACAGGTCTAACTTGAAGACATGCTAAGAATTGTATTCATGGCTATGCTGTGTAACTCCAAGATATATTTTTTTTTCATTTTTGATACTACATTCTGTAAAATATCTTATGTCATACAGGAGCGGTTCTGTGTAACCTTCCTCCTGAGGATAAAATAAAACTTTGGTATGTTATGATCTCATGTCCTGAGGCTTTCATTACACACAGGAGATGGTCAGGGGTTGAGGGCAAAGGCTGGTCACAAGTCTCTGCCTTACACTCCTGCTCCTTCCCTGTGGCATCTGCTCTCTGTCTGTGAGCCTCTATCCACAACAACCTGAGCTCATCACAGGTCAGGTCATATGCAGTCTTCCCATGCCCAACACAGAGGCTGGACTGCAGTGCACAGAAGACATGAGAGAGGTGAGATCCAGCCGCAGTCAGTTCAGAGCCTTGACCCTACAATAACAGACCTATGTATTCCCAACAAACCTTCTCTACTCAGTGAACTGAGGGTGAACAAAACACTAAAACAGTCCAGTGTCACCTCTGAATGAACTGCATGGGGAACTCAGCCCTCATTTTCACAGGGTTTAACCCCCTCCATACACTGGCAGGAATTATCATACTGTGTTGTATCTCTGTCAAGGAAGGGAAGGCACCAGGGAGCAGTGGTAATGAAGCAAGTCTTATCTGAAAGAAGCTTTTTAGGACAGCTAATCTATGCAATTCTGGGTCTCACATGGCTTAGGGTCACGCTTCCTGCCCAGTTACAGCGGTGCTATATCCCCTGATATCCTGATGGAGGCAAGACCAGCTTCTGCATCCAGCACCTCAGCTCTGCAATTTACTGCCTTACATGGTACGGTCCAAGGCCCTGGCAGAGCATGGCACTGCTCCATGTATCCATGCCCCCCATCACAGTGGGGGATGGTTCTCCTCAAGGGGATGAGGTACAAGCAGTGCTGTTAAGGAGAGACAGTGATTTGAGAAGTGCTGCAGACACACAGAGCCAAGAAGACTGGCTCCCACATCCCAGATCTAGGCGGGGAGTGGAGGGGGAGAGGACACACTGTCAGCCCTCTCCAGCAGTGACCCTTTGGTCATCGCCCTGTTTCCAGCAGCTGTGCAGCCTTTCCCCAGAATAGCTCTGCAGGGCTGGTGAGCAGGGGAATTTCACTGAAAAGTCAATGTGCTGTGACTGAGCCCTGAACAAATACTATCACTTTGCTCAGTCACTCTCTCCAGCTGTGACGTGGAAGCACTGACAATGACGGGTTCAGAAGAGTCCAGATGAGAAATAGGTCAACTTTTCAGCAGAAAGAAGGCAGTGTAATGTTTAACCAGGCAGGTAGCTTTTGTCAGAACTATTGATTCAATCGGATAAAAAAAGAGGCTTTGAGGAAAGCAGGGGCTGGTGACAGAGGACGATGTGTCATGCCAGCTGCTCTGCAAACCCTGCCATGGATGGTGATACTTTTCAGTAACAGGCTGCAGGTGACCTGTTCTCTTGCCAGGTTGCCAATGGCTCCATTTCAGCCATCCAGGGCAAACAGGGCCTGAATTCAGAGAAAGCAGAAGAGGCTACATGGGAGGAGGAGGAAGAAATGAAATGAAACACTAGGCAGACCACTGCAAGCTCACCGCTTCACACTGGGGTCTCAAATCCCTGCCCATCTCCTGTTACTGGAATGCTGTGGAGCCCTAGCCATTTCCAAGGCTGCCTCTGTCTCTGCTCTTTATGTCTGTGGCTCTTCCAGATGGGTCCGTGATCCATCATAGTCCCCCATCAAACTTCCCGATCCACAAAGCCAACAGCTCAGCTCCAGACTAGCCCCTTTCCAGGGCTAAATTCTGCTTAAGACAGTCTGTTGGCTCTTCTCCATCTCAAATTTCTATGGATCAAGAAAGGTATTTGCCATTTCAAGTCCTGTACCAGTCTGGTGCAGCACAGTCACCCTGGGGCGTTGTGGGCTTGTGCAGCCACCCAGACCCCAGTCTGCTAGCAAGGAGAATAGAGGGCTGTAGGCCAAGGCAGGCAGGACTCGAGCTCAACCTTTCTGCCCGCTGAAATGCAGCTTTCATTGCAGGGAGCCCACGCTGACTAGCTCTGCAGCCTCACAAAAGGGCTGTGCATTGCGTTGCAAATAGAGGGCTCCAGCACCGAGCACAGCAAGCGCAGCAATGCCTATGCCAAGCTCTACAGAGCCGTGACCGACGACACAATCCACGTCGAGGAGAAAGAAGGTAAAACTTTGTGCCATTTCCAACCTCACACTCAGGTGCCTCATGTTTTTCTCCCTTGCCTGAGCCAGGGTGAGGAACAGTTGCTAGCAGTGAGCCACCAGCAGCTTGGGGCTTCACAAGAAGGGGAGAGCTGTCAGGGCAGGGAGTGTCAGATGAGGCCTCTCTTTGCAAATTGCAGAAAACTTATTTGATACAATTTGCAAAGTAGCTGCTCTGTGGCAAACACACACGGAAGTTGAGGCAGGGACACAGCTCTGCTGGGCATCTCTTCTCCACATCACAAACTATGAAAATACAGCCTTTAACTGTTTCCTTCCATGTGCCCAGACCCAGGGCTTGGAGTTGGGTTACTGATCCCCATTTTCCTAAGGCACAGATCTAAAATAACTCCACTGATCTCCACTGGATTCCTCTGGGTTCACAACAGGCAGCAAGGTGGAGGGTGGATGGCCTGACTCATTCCTAGCAGGCCAAAAGATATCAGAAGGATGAAGGGGAGGAAAAAGCAAATGCAAAAGCACAGCACAGTCCCTTGAGTATTAAACTATCAGCTGTAGGATCGGGGCCTAGAGAGCTCTCAGGCATTTTAAAAAATGTTGCTGCCCCAGAAGGGATCAGTCATAAATACTTTCCTCCTCCTCCCTTCATAGCTCTGCAGTGATCGTCAATGCAATGCACCTCCTGTCCCCTGCTCCCTGACCAGCTGGGCTGCCAAGCACCTTCTCCCATGTGCCTCTGCAGTCACCGCTGCTCCTTGCAGGCTAGGAACAGGCAGCAGATGAGAAAAAGGAGAGCAATAGCAGACCTTGCATTTGCTGGCACCTTGCAACCTACCAGAGCAGTGAGAACCACTCTTCAGGTTGACAGTCATGGAGATAGCAATTTATCAGTCTGCCTGCAGTGAAAAACCAGTGAAGCACCACCCCCCACCTGCAGTTTGCCCATTCCTGGCTGAACGTGGGTGCCAGGAGTGAGCTGACAGTTGGCTGCAGCAGAGTACAGCTATGATGGGCCAGTGCAGCATGCTGGGGGACTGCCATGGCCTGCCCAAGATCCTTGGGGGTGTGTATCATATGCCGTGTACTTCAGCCCTGGTCATTTGTCGTGCATCCCATCAGCAAGAATGCAACAGCCCTGGGGCAGGACTGAGCTGTGGGGCTTGCTCTGGGCTCCAAAAGCACCAGGAAAAGCCTCTCTTCCAGAGCAGTTTGCGAGGAAATACTTGCAAGACCGGCAGAACTGAATGTCAGAGCAGGTTGACCTGGAAGGAGCCCCAAAACAAGGCTGCGGCTGAGGCAGTCACACATGCACAGGTGCCTCTGAGTGATGAGGAGAGGGGCAAAAGGGCAGAGAATCCCCCCAATATGCAACACATGGGATGTGGGAGGCAGACAGGCATGCCGCAAACTTTGGAGAGATCTGAGAAAAAGTAGTGTATGCAGGCGAGCACATAGGTGGGAGAGCTTGGAGCGCATGGGGAGGTGTCAGATGGGCTTAGGGAGGACTCTACCCTCCTAAGAGCAGGGAGAGACAGGCAACAAAATAAGGATCCTCGCAGGAATGGAGGTCTCTACCAGAGGTGGCTTCCTAGGAAAAGGCGAGGGAGTTCCCCTCAGCTGGTGAGTGGTTTGGGAGGCTGCAAATGGCCAGAAATGATGACTGGGGCTAAGAAAACCTTAGCATGGAAAGAGGAGGGCTGCAAGCAACAACAGCAAGAAACTTAGGCCTGTCTCTGCCTTCATGACATAATGCTGGTTGGGGTGGGATAGGCTGGGAGAGCTGCCGCAGGAGGGGAGGAGGCCATTCAGGCCGCAGGATCGGCCTCCCCCTTCCTGGCAGAGCATCTCAGCACTGGCCACCCCAAGTGCAAAGTCTGCACCAGAAAGGCAGATCCATTTACTCATGAGCACAGCAGCCCTCTGGGTCCCCAGCACTCCGTCTGCCCCACTAAAACCACAGATATTCATTCCCTCAGCAAATATCAAGGAGGACTCTCCTCACAGGAAGCCCTAAGAGAACTTTGAATAGTCCAGAAAGCTCCAATTTGAAACCTGCTGGAGGTTTACACAGAAGAGGTGCCTGGGAGATGCCTTGCAGATAGCAGGGGATATATCCTGCCCAGGCATAGGATGAAGCACAAAATCTCCAGACTTTTTTCAGTCATTCCCGTGGAGATCTTGATGCCTTTAAAGTGTTTATTGAGCCTGCACCTTGTTCCTTAAGTCTGGAGGTTGCTCAAGTAATACATATTTTGGAGGTGTCACTGCAGCAGTCACAAAGTCCTAGAGTCTGGGTAGTTTGGCTTTTTCTGTCCCCTTGGGGAAAATCTCCACAAAGGATATGGCTAGGGGCAGGGGGAGAGGAGAAGGCAATGCTACCAAGAGCCGGCTGGGCATAGGGATGGCAACAGGACATCCCCTACATGGAGATGGCTGTCCCATGCTGGGAGAAACTGGTCCCAATGCAGAGTTGGAGCTGGGCTCCAGAGATCTCGCAGCTCCATCTGCTGGCTCCAGGGCTGAGGGAGGTCATAGGGGAGGAGGAGAGTTGTTAGGATGAGTGGCATGGGGTGCTTAGGAAGCAAAATCCACACAGCCTCTGCACTATACAGGGTTTTCTTGTTTTTTTATCAGTAGCTTGCAGGTTTTTACTCATGAAAATACTGGAGATTCTGACACCAGCAAAAGGGAGAAAAAAAGGCAAACTAAGTAAGTAATGTAAATGATCCTGACACAGCAGGCAAGAGAGCACCTGGGTTGTGTGAGCCATGGGTTGACTCTGAACAAGCCACATCGAGGATGCTGAATTTGGCTATCTTGTTTCCTTCAGCTCATCTTTCTTCAGTTAATCCTGTCTCTTTTCTACCAGTTTGCCAAGATTCCTCAACAAGCAACTTGGGAGTTACCTGGAGTTGTTCACTTCTGCCCTTGCTATTCGCAGTGCACAGCAGGTCAGCCAGATCACTTAGCTGTGTCTCTCTCAACTACTCAGACTGAGTTTGTGAACCACAGAGAAAACAGTAGAAAGGCAACAAGTGAGCGATGCAGCGCCTGGTTTGTGGGAGGTTCCCAAAGCTTTGGGCAGGGGGTTCTAGAAGCCTCCCATGCTGGCAGCCTTCATCCCTGTGCCCAGGCACAATCAGGGCCACAACGCTGTTAATGCAGAACAAGCCAGCAAGGCTGATGGAGATGATAAAACCAATTCACAAGCCAAGTGCCCCAGCCAGCTTTTCTGGGAAGTGAGAGGTAATAAAAATGAAAAAAAAAAAAAAGATTAAAATGGCACAGAGACAACGAGGGAATGGGCTTAAACCCATCCAAGTCCTTGTGGAGGACGCCAGCTGATGACTGAATGGGCGCTTCTGGCACGTTGCTTCTCCAGGGCAAGGCTGAATCTCTGTGCGCTTCATGTGGCCCCTTGTAACTGGATTTCCTGTGACACCCTGGTCTTTGTGCATCCAATGCACCCCCAGGTGACAGGTCTCTCAGTATTCGCTCTTGTGGGGGCCCATCACGTCCACCAGTCACAACCTCCTGAAGCTGGGGATGAGCAACATGCTCTCTGTAGCATTTCTGCTGGACGCTGGCAACCAAGTCCAGCCAGACCCACCCAGCACTCACCTCGCTGAAGATCGGCTCTACTCCGGCACAGGCCAAGCACAGACCTTGCTGCATGAAGGTCCTCATCTTCACCCAGCCAGGTCCCCTGGCTCTGTCCAGGTACACATGGAAGAGGATGACAGCCTGGGCCAAGTCCCCTAAGTGCTGGTACCAAGTGCACTGGAAGCTGAAAGAAAGGGGAACCCCAGTCACGGACAGAGCAGTCCCAGCTGCTAGCAGGGAGGGAGAAGCACAAAGCAAACCCAGCACAAAGCTGGATCCCCATGGCATAGGCCATCTGGGCACTCTCCAGCTTCCTTACAGCTTTATTTCTATGAGCACTTGGCCAAACTTGATTGCAAGACTCACCACTCTGCACGCCCCTCCCTTTCTAGTGACCTCCAGAGGCGAGTCAGGCTAAATCTGCTGCCATCCTGCAGGAAAAAGCAAATGCTCCCCAAATTCATGTTCCCCTCTGGATACCAGCAAGGAAGTCAGGATGCCACTGCTCAGCCCTGGGCTCTTTGTTGCCGGGCAGAGATACTCTGGCTGGCATTAAAGAGAGGATCTCTCACCCTCTGGCAAAACATTCCCAGCAGGATTATCCCAGAGGAGCCAAAGTAGTAGCCTTGGTGCCTTGCCACAAGTGGGACACCAGCCCCAAGGGCACCCTGAGCTATTCCTCATGGCCCTCAGCACTGCAGGAGTCAAGTGCTCCTGTGCAATCCCTGTAATCCCAGTTTTACAGGCAGAAAAAGCGAAGCATGGCAAGGCTGTAGACACGTCTAAAGCTGCAGGCAGAGTGGGGGTCTGAGTCGTGGCAGAGTCTTGGCACTGGGCCAGGCAGGGAGAAGGGGGAAGGCTCCATTACCACATGTTTTACCACTTACACGAGAACATGAGACCCTGCCAGACCCAAACTTTTGTCATTTAAACCAAAAGCCACAAGCAAGCAGGGCAGTGAGAGATTAGCAGAGACAGACTGCCTCCTCCAGGAGCAGAGAAGGTGTGCCTTTAAAAGAGGAGTTTGATGCAGTTCACAGATAAAAGGCATAATTCTCTCCCATATATGCAGCATTTCACCTTGCCCTCTAAACCAGTTGCTGACAAAAGGCAGGCGCTGGCTGTCCACTTCCCCAGCCCCATGACAGACCCTCACCTGGCAAACACATGCTGCTCCTCCACTTGCTTCCAGCGCTGTGGCAGGGCACCTAGAACGAGATTCTGGTCCATATTCAGGTCCTACCCATGCTCTGGCTTGACCTCCTCTATCACACGATATAGTATTTCCCTCCAGGAGTCCATCTGCAGCCATTCCACCTCTGCTTGGGGCTGGGCAACACCACCCAGGCGCAGGCAGCAGTTCCCATGCTAGTGCCCCACTCCTCTTGCTGCCTGCTTCAGAGAGGGCAGGAGGGGGAGGTTCCCTCTCTGGCCTTGCTGAGGACCTCAGCAAGGGGCAGGAGCAAAGGCCTGAGTGCAAGAAATGAAACCAAAAGGAGTTTTGTCTCCAGTGCCCGTTTTTTTTTTAATTTCTGTGTCTTTTCCACTAGTCCTGCTGTGTGGCCCGATGAGGGCTGGCTTGCTCATTTTTAGGGGAAAAAGGGAAAGGCTGCTGCTCATCAGTGTAGTTCCTCTCTGAAGAGGAACCTCAGGGTGCTGTGATTGGGGAAGGGCTGACAGGATGCCCAAACTCAGCTTGAACGCACAAAGGCTTCCCTGGCTGGTGACAAATTGCTCCCTGCCCCTCCTGTAGCCAAAGGCTCTCTGCTCCATGCTAGGAAAGAAGCCAGTATCCAGGAGGCGATGAGTCTTCATACCAGAGCTGAGAGCTCTGTTCTGCGGGCATGAGAAACTCCACCAGAAGAGGATGGTGTCCCTACTGCTATTTCAAAACCTTTTGCAAGGTCTACAGTCATATGTCATCTGGACAATTAATCCTTGGTTTTCTGGGCCAAGGAGGTACCTATGGGACATGCCATCCCCATGGGTAAATTCTGCAGTCCACTCCAGGAAGGTGAGAGGTGGAGTGATGTCAGGCTGCTAGGGGGCAGGAGGCTTCCTTCCATGTCTGTGATGCCCCTCATGTCCCCAGAGCCTTGCAGGACGAAGTAGCAACATGCAGAAGGAGTCAGCATCCTCCCCTTCGTCCAGACCCTGTAGCCCCATGTACAATTTTGCCATGACTAGCAAAAGACTTTTTGCTCAGGCCTCAGGACTTATTGGACCTGTCTCAGCCTGAGCTGATTTTCACTTTTATGGCAGTGAGAGCAATTGCCAAGCAGTCAGATGACTACTGCCCGACTTTGTTTTAGCTCTAGTTTGCCTTTGCACAATTAGGCAGTGTAACACCTACTGTCAGCAAATAAATAGTATTAACAGGCAATTCCCCTTTGCAGAGCGAATGGTTGTGCCCTAGGAATGAAATGTGGCCTGGAAACATGCCAGCCTGGGACGAGAGCTGGGGCCAGGCTGCGAGTAGTCACAGTGCTTGTCCCTAGGGGAGGTGAAACAAACGGCTCCTGGAGGCAGCGCAGGAGGGAAGCAAAGGTCTGGAGAGCCGCCACAGCCTCGCTGCACTGTGGGGGCCAGCTTGGAGGGCTTTGTGTTTGCCAGGGTGTTTTTCAGAGCTGTTTTCACCATACCAAAGCTCAGCCCCCAGACATTTCTGGAAGCCAGCAGAGTCTTCAGGCCTCCAGTCACACAGTGGGCGCCTGTTTGCATCCAGGGTTGAGGCAGATGACACTGTACACGACTTTAGGGAGGCAGCACCACCGTCCGTGGCCACATCAGCCTTATGAGTCTGCAGCAAACCTCCAGCTCTAGCTGCCCTTCAGCTGCTTTGGGAGCTCAGATTCACCAAGGCCAAAGCCAGGAGAGAGAAAACATGCAGCAGTAGGATGCTTCTCCCCTGAAAGCTGAGACTGGACTAGCTGGCAGATCATGATGGCCCCAGCCTTCCAGAAAAGCTGTTCACACATACCTGGGAAAGGGTTTGGAAAAAGTAAAAAGCACAGTTACATTGTCTGGCTAAGAATAAGAGGCTTATTTTATTCTTGCAAGCTTCCCCAACCCTTCATATCGGGGAGCTAGGAAATGTCTTTGTGCAGCCTATGTCCCATAATAAATTATCAGATCTACTAGACTTCCCTCGCAGTGGCCTGTGAAATGACAGCTGACCACAGAGAACCACTTGTCCAAGTGCTCAGTGTCCCGAGCCCATAGCTATCACCCCAGGTTTCTCTTTGCAATCCCCAACTCCTCTACTTGTTGGTGAAATAAAGCAGAACAAAGAGGAGCACTGCCAAAACGCAGAGCAAACGGCCACCAATGCAACAGTAACATTTCCAGAGGGAGGTGCTGCCAAAGGAAAGGGGGCAGTGTGTTGGGGTTGTTTGAGGCATCAAGTCCCTGCCTCTCCAGATGCCATCAGCGTTGCCCTTTTCACGTGCTTTGAGCCAGACGGCGCCTGGGCTGGCCTTGGCTCTCGGCAAACCCCGAGCTGGCAGCCCTCACAGCGGCCCCGCCACACAACAACTGCGACGAGGTGAGAGGGCTGCACCAGCACACGATAGCATTCTTGGAGGATCTTTAGCACCAGATTGTCCAGGATCCTGGCTATGTTCTCCTGGCTGAAGTCAGGCTCTTCCAGCTGGGGGTCAGGGCACTGCCTGCATGCCTGGCGAAAGGCAGTGCTCTCATCTGCACTGCTCCCCAGCACTGACGCTGGCTCCAGTGCTTGTGGAAGAGGATGTGCATGTTGGCTGGTGACCAGGTATGCCAGCACTGGGAGCACTGAAACCTGCCAGGGCAGGAACAAGACAAGCTCATCTTTGGCTCCTTGCATTGAGCCAGTGGCCTTTAGCGCAGGACCAGAGCAGCCAGGGCTTATGGATTAATTTCACACATGCAGGTTTTATTATTAGATCAACCAATGGCCCATCCTACCCCTGTCAGCATAACAAGTGCCTGGGTGGTTCAACGTACGCATGAGATTAGGGTTGGCCTCAGCGTGAAAGATTTTAGGATGAAGACTGCCTGCTGGCATCAGCCTATCCCCCTTTCCTAGTCTATCTGAGCCCTGCTGCCAGGAATAGGGGCCCTTGAGGAAGGAAGCATCAGCAACCAGATCTGTGTAGGGCTATGGCTCTAGTCCCTCACCTGTGCTTGCACTGCACATCTCAGCAGAAAGTGAGCCTCAAGCCTGGGGGCTGAGGAAGTCAAAAAAGAAAAGAAATAGAAGGAAGGTGTGGGTGGAGGCTGCAGGGCAGGTGAGAAGATGTCTTGAGGAGTCAAAAGGGGTGTAACACACAGCTTCTCTTTCACGGTGTGCACGGCAGCCACTGCTGTATCCTGCTGTCTTCTCAGTGCCTGGTGTTCTGCCCACGGTGCGTGATGCTTGTGATGGGCTCTTGCATCAGCATCACTGAGCTGTGACTGCTTTCTATGCTGGGACCCCATTGCTTGGGTGCAGGTGCAGAAACTGCTCAGTCATCCTTGTCAGCCCCATGTCTCAGCAGGTTGGGTGTCTTGCACAGGCCTTTGCTCCTCGTCTCCTACCATCCATCTTCCCTAACCTTTCTGCATCTCTCCCCGCCCCTTTCCAGTACAACCCCTGCCCTCTTTGCACCTCTCTTCCTCCTTCATGTGGCTGCAAGGTGGCATGGATGAAAGGCTGTGTGCACACTCTGCAACCTCTTCTCCATGACCAGCATCACCCTGCTGCTCTCATTTTAGAGAGGAGAGCATGGGAGCAATGTGCATGGAAACTCCTACAAGGCACAAATCCTTCAGGGCAAGGCAAGTCTCTGTCACACCTTAAGGGAAAACAGGAGTCCTTCTTCCCAGGTCAGCCATGCACAGAAATGACCCAGAAAGTCCAGATGGAAAGGGGGGAACCCATTAGATTTGTCAGCTACAGAGTGTTACTCTTCCTGTCTGCTGGAGGAACTGTTTGTATTTAGAATGAGTAGGAAGAAGCTCTGGCCAAATGCAGGCTGTGTTTTGGCCTGCTGAAGCTGCCTCACACTCCTCCCCTTCAATTATCCTGTTTTTTTTTCAATTTGGAAATGAGCCCTCCAAGTTTGGAACGAAATGGGAAACCCCCTCACCTGCCTCCAGACTATCCCTTTTGTTTCCTATAAACTAACACTGAGAAAGAAAAAGGCAGCTCCTCTGCCGTTGGGCCTGCCCTGAAGGGAGACAGAACCAACAGCCAGGTCGGCCAGCCACCTACCTCCCAAATGCATGGCACTGCAAGAACTCCTTCCAGTGAGGCTTGAGGACATTCACCTGAATGGTATTGTCCTCCTGAAGTATCCACGGTTCTGTTATGTGTTATGTGTCCTTCACCTTCTCTGTAAAAATTTCCTGTCAGGTCTTCATGGTCCCACCTGGAGTTGGGGAAGTGGCAGGACTGATGGTCCACCAAAGGTCAAGCTTGCAGCTTCTAGGTGCTGCTGCCTCTAAGTAAGTTTCTTTTCCTGGACTTCTACTCACTGGTGGGTTCAAAGTCAAGTCATTGTGCTTGTGAAGGAGAACCTTTGCTCCCCTGTGAGCAGTGCTGCCCTGTCCTGATTCCTGTACCGATAGGCTCTACTGACACAGCATCAAGTGCCAGGCAGGCAAAATGTCCCCCAAAGCAAAGACAAGGTCTCCCCAAGCCCTACATGTTTCTGCACATCAGGTATGGACATGGGAGGACCTCCCAGCCCTGCTGAAGTCATGATCTCGTGACACAGATCTGTCTCTACTCAGAGGCTTTGAAAATTCAAACCTCCACCAGGCTGCCTTGGATGGCCATGACTAACAATATCATAGCAATGAGGGAAAATGTGTGGAGATTGTGTCCCACACAGGATAATGGAAGTGAAACCCTCTGAAAATGCAAGATTCAGCAGCTAATAAGCCTGAGGTGGCCTTACCGCTCTTGAGAACTGCCACCAAATAGGGGCTGTTTTTAAGAGCTTCCAGTGAACCGGGCAGAAGAGGCCTGATATGAAACCATGCAGTGGAAAGTCGAGGAGGCCGGCACTGCACTTAAAACTGAAACAGGCAATTTGTGCTCTGCACTGAGTGCACAACAGGCAGGTGAAGTCAGTGCAGGCTGGTGATAAGAGCTTGCAAATGCACTGCAGGCTGCTTGCAGCCCGCTCTATTTGAGCTCATCTCTCTCTGTTGGGTAGCCAGCCTGATCTTCCCACTGTTGCTCCTGATCTGCAAGGAGCAGGGAAGTATGCTGGATGCCCAGATTCCCCCAGCCATCCCACAGGGAGCAATGCAGGATATAAGACAGGTTAGGAAGGAGGCCAGATGATAGGTAGCTTTGAGAGAGAGATTAGGGGAAGGTGTGGAATCTGATAAAGCAGCTTCAGTTTGCCATGGAAAGCAAACCATCTCATCTAGCCTGAAGCTTTTGGAGGAGACAGAGCACAGAGCAGGTACAAAAACCTCCAAATCATCCTGTCTGCTTGCTTGGTGAAACCTGCCCAGCCTCAGAGGAAATGTGTCAGGTGGCTGTTGAGGGCAAAGCCGCTGTGGAAAGAAAGCACGGTTCTTTGGGTCAGGATCCCAGAGCAGCACGTTTCCACCCCGGAGTTTCACTCAAGCTCCTAGAAGCCAGGAGGATTTAATTTAAAGACTGTAGGATAATAAACCCTGCAATGTAACAGACATCTGTTTAAACAGGGCAGAAGGATCTGAGAATCAGACTGAAGATATTTCACATTGACCAAATGCAGCATGTCCCCATGGAGTCATTGAAGCTTGCCACATAGGCCAAAAGCCCAGGTGACCCCAATCAGAAGTGCCAGAGCTTGGTCCTGCCTGGGAGCTAGCCTGGGGCAGTGCTTGAAGGGAGCAGCAAGACCTGCTGAGGCCATAGTGATGAGTAAATTAAACAACGCCAGGGAACAGCTACAGGCACTGAGTGCCAGTGTCACGTCTTGACCAGGCATAATTTAATGGTATGGCCGTAGCCTGAAGTTGTTAAGGACAGAGGGTGGTCACAGTCAGCCATGATTTTCAAGGTAGACAGATGCAATTCAGACCTTGAAGCAGAAAAAGAAACAAAAATGGAAAGGACCAAAATTATCCACCCACCAGTCAAAGCTCAGCTTCATTTTTATGTGGCTGCAAGTGAGAACAGCGGTGGCCTCCACACCACAGCTGGTCCAGGCATTATGCTTAAGGGCAGGCCCCACTCAAATTAAGAAAAAGCACCGAACAAATGCAGAGTTGCCTCTCATCCATATATTTCAACTCAGCTAAAACCGGTGTCGGTGAGGGATGTCATCTATTGATATTTTGTCTAAGGAAAGGGGGAGGTGAGGATGCACAAATACGACAGTGCCAGGCACCTCCAGGGAGGGGAATAGTGGCTCACAGCAGCGAGCAGCAGTGGTGACGAGGAGCACCAGGCACATCAGACTTGTCCTACAAATCCTCGGAGCAGAAATAAGTATTGCAGGATGGCAAGGAGTCTTTGATATTTGTTGCTGGAAGGGAAAAACTAGCAAGTCTTTTGCACCAAGAGCTCCCTAGTGCCTTTGCAACACACACTGCCCATTCTGGGGCAGAGCCCGTCATCTGCTTTCTTCTCTTTCCTTCTCCCAAGCAGCTCACACAAGTAGGGTCAGCCCATGGCTGGGACCCTCAAGCAATGCAAGTGAAAAAAACAAGGTGTGTCCCAGACTGCTTCTCCTCATGCCTGCACGGTGCCAACAGCCATTTCTCCTGCACACTCTTTCCCATCTCTAGCTGAGCCATGATGGCTCCTGAGGGAGCATGGGACAGAGCTGATCCCACCATGGGCAGGAGCAACCACTCAGCCATGCAGCTGCAGCCCCAGGAGCACTCAGGTTTCACAGGCCCTTCAGCCCTCCAGTAAACCCATACCTGTTAAAAGGTGGATTTAAGAGAGGTCGCTGAGCCCAGGGTTTAGCTGGTTTTCTGCAGTCTGCAGAGCAGCACACAGGCATCACCCAGTGTGAAGGCAACCTACTAACACTGCAAATCACCACTAGGTGCCTGCAAGACAGGGGAGGACTAAACCCCCGGCTCAGGAATCCCCATCCCACAGGGTCAGGGCCAGGATGGGGATGGCAGTGTATCCCACAGCTGCACATTCAGGGCTCTTGTATTTTCCCCTGAAGCTGCTCTTTCTAGCCAATATCAGTGAGAGGTTGAAAGCAGAGAGGCCATGTCTCACTGAGCAGAGCAGGGGATGCCCATGGAAGTGCCAGTGCTTCCAAAAGGCAGCAGTGGGATGGCAGGGAAGGAGGGAGGCACACATACCAGCCCTGTCTCTCCCCTAGGTTTACTGATTAATTATTATTTCATGTCAGTATTATAACAGGAACCACAAGCTCCAGTCTCAGACCCTGGTGCTCAGAGCTAAAAAGACACGGAGGAGAAAGCTAAGCCAAGACTTTCAGGATTCTGGAGAGTTACCGAGAGCTGGCAAAGCCCTAACCTGCAGAGCCCAAAGCTGACCCCTGGTGAACCACATCTATCTGCACCCAATGAGCCAAAATAGCAGTGCCCCACGTCTGTCCAGCCTTTTGTACACCAGCAAAAGAAGCAACCATGCCAGAGCCCAGGGCAGACAACACAGCTGTCTCTGCCGCACTCTCACCACAAAGGAGAGGACCTCCAGGGACATGGAAATCTCCTCATGCAGAAAGAGGGAGAGAACTGAGGAAGTGATAACACATTCCTCAGCGCTGCTGGGTTATCTTCATAGCTAGCATCCTCCCCATGCTACGCCTCAGGACATAAAGGCCCCAGGGCCAGGGCAGGAGAGCCACTAGCCATAGACTGGGATGGAGCCACTCACACTATGGCATCTGCCCATCTCCTTGGACCCCCCTGTTCTGGTGGCTAAGATTTACACTGTGGGGATGAATCAATGGAAGATCAAATGGCTTTGACTTCTCCCATTGACTTCAATGGCAGATGTATTTGCATTAAACATCTGGAGCTATTTTTAGCAGAGGACCTCTGGGGAAGCAGTCCTTTCTCCAGACACTGTCATGTTCACCCAGACAAGCCATTTGCTTCATCTGGAGAATTTGTGGTTGTAGTCTTGCTCTTCTTTCCCAGAGCTGTTGCCACGGAGTGGAGGGAAGCTCTCTGCCGAGGCAGGCATCGCTTCCCCAAAATGCTCCTTCCTCAGGAAAGCAGCTCACAGGGGAGCCCACTACTACCCCCAGCACAGAGATGAGCCCCTGCCACCAAAAGCCTGCTGCTGTGGAAGTCAGCCCCAGGTTACGTCATGGCAACACAACTCAAATCACGACTCAGGGTGTGCTGAGTCCTCGGAGACATCTCTGAGAAGGAGCCCAGCGCTGCTCCCTCTATTAAAGCCTTTGATTTGCTGTTACTAAAGGGACTTTCCCAGAACCACCCACAGAGATGAAACTGCTTTGACGTCCTGTTCCACTTTGCACACACCTCTTGGCGCAGCCCGAGTGCCTTGCTGCTTGACAGCGCTCACCTTGGAAAGAAAAGCACACCTGCAGGTGCCAACACAGCCTAGTCTCAGCAGGGACCCAGGACAAACCTCATCCCTGTCCCGGTACAACCATGCTGGGCTGGCCACCCACCGGGACCAGACCTGGCAGATCCCCTCTATCCTGGTGCTCTGGTAATGACTCCTTCTCCGGGTACGGAGAGATGCTTGAAGGAGGCAAAGACACAGTGCAGCCCAGATGGTAATTCCCCTGCCACTTTCACATACCCTGAAATTATTTGTGACTTCAACCTACACCCCCAGGTGAGCTAGTCGGGCACCACAAGGAAGATTTTGCGCTCAGACACTGGAGTTGAAGTGCACATGTTGCTGGTGAGGACTCTGCTGGAGTCTCCTGCAGAAACATTCATGCCCCAAGGATCACCTGGTGCCAGGGGAAGCTGATGCCACAGCCAGGACCTTGGGCCATGAGTGGCATCCCACCAGCTCCATGCACACAGCACCTCTTCATGTCCCACTGCCATGGCATTTCAGAGCCTGGTCCATGCAAGTGATACTGTGATTCAGCTCCATGTATTTTTTTCTCTAGCATGGAGGTTTTGTGCTTGTCTTTCTGGAATTTCTTGAGGGAGGAGAGCATATCTGCTCTTTTCTGCAGCTCATCAGGGTGAATTTGATTTCTACTCTTTTCCCAGAAGGCCTCCACACCCTTCCCAAATTGTCTTTTGCCTTCATTTGAGCCATGCATTTCCTTTTCCCGGAGAAACTCCATTTCATGTATCTGCCTGTGAGCTATTGATAACTGTTCTTGGGCTGTAGTTGGTAGGTACCCATCCACCCACAGTGTGAGAATTTCCAATTTCCTAATTTGCTTATGAGAATGTTTTGTAAGGCTGCATGAAGATAATATCGCTCCTAGTTTTCCTGCGTTACCCAGCCACTCACTCTACTGAAAAGGAAATTAGGTTGGTTTGACACAATTTGTTCCTGCTAAATCTGTGTTCTCAGTCTCAGCGCTGTCTGTCAATATTTACCACTTGGTGGCCTTACTAATTTGTTCCAGTGGTTTTCTGGGTACCAACGACAGGTTGATTCATCTATAATTTCCCAGATCTTCCTTTTTTCCCCTTCCTTGAAGCAGAGGGTGAATTAGGTATCCCTGTCCTCTCAGGACACCATTCTGTCTCAACCTTCTGCACCCCTGTCACCTGCTCCAAGCCTGTAATTATCAATGGTAGATGTTTGTCACCCCCCTAACAGTGATACCCATGCCCTCTAAGAACAAGGAACTGCTATTGGATCCTTTCTAGGCTGGACTATCTTCATAGCCAAGTCTTTACAGGAGGGGGTCCACTCATACCAGAGTTGATTTGAGGCAAGGAGGAACAAGTCCAATGGAAATGGGGATATGCCCAAACCAGATATACAGAGAGGGGACATTGCCCAGGACTTCTGGGATAGTAAGGGATGCTGAGAGGTGGGGATGGATTTAAGGGAGAGGCTGACTGTGCAATGTTGGCAGAAAATGCAAGCAGATGCAGATGGTGCTTGGCTCCCTGTTTGTTGAGCCTCATGATGGTCTCTCTAGGCTTAAGGAGAGAGCTCAGCCCATTCCAGCAAGACTCCGTTCCAATATGATGAGCTGGAGGTTGATCTTGGGCACTGTCCTTGGCCAGTGCAACAGGCCAAGGACTAGTAGCAGTACTGTGTCTGGGCCGCCACATCTGGCTGGTGGAGCTCTCTTGTTTGCTGACTTGTTTGCCCTCCAAGCTCAGGAGCGAGAGGATCCCCAGCAAGAGTCCTACCTGGCTCATTCCCTCTTCAAACAGCCAATCCTGCCAAAGGCAGGAAGAGAGAGAATGAGAAACTATGGAGCCAACTCAAAGCAAAACTAGAGAAAGCAAAATGAGGCCAGTGGGAGGAAATGCAAATGTTCTGCAAGCCTACAGCATGCTCGGTGAAAGAGAGGAGGGCAAGGCTCTCAGTGGGAAGGGATGGAGGAAACGCAATGGGCCTGGACTGGTCAGTATAAACTAGGGTTGTACAGACAAGCTATGCTTACAGGCCCTGGCAACTTGCCCTAAGAGTTCATCCCTCCCAGCAACGCTCACCAACATGGAGTGCACACCAGTTTACCCCCAGCAGGTTCCCTCCAGACCAACAGCCACTATCCCAGTGAGAAAGGTCCATGGAAATGTTTCCATCCCATAGCATATGACAGACCAGTCCCACCCAGAGATCACTCCATAAACCTGGGGAGCCAATAACATGCACACTCTGCTGAAGCATCTTCCAGCCAAGCCTCTCCAAAACTGAGACCTATCTCCAAAACTTCCCAGCCCTCATGATAGGATTGTTCTCAGCATGCTGGCTTGTAAATAAGCAAGATGGTGTCATCATGCATGACCCCGCTGACCATTCAGGCATGTGCAATGTCCCATTTTGCAGGAAAGGTACTTTACAATTTCATGGTGCAGTTCTCCTCAAAGGAGTTGTTGCAAGCAGCAGGAGAGAACTTATTCTCCGTCCTCATCTTCCTGCTCAGCTATCTCAAAATCTGGCTTTTGGGTTAGGGTTTCTTTAAGAAATGGTTGCCCACAAGCTGTTCCCAATCATCTTATTCAAGGGCTGATGTATATAAAGAGATACAGCTCCTAGTTAAAAGTCTGGTTGATTCTCAGGTGCACACTCTGGGGTCTCTACTTGCTTATGCATACCTCAGACAAGCTAGAGTTGCACATCTACTTCCTGCAGATGCTCATGATCAGACTGAGCTCTCTGAACTCTCCCAAGAGGACCTGGTTATCTCCTGGTAGGCAAGACCCCACTCTAGGGCTGAAGTGTGTGGCCTGCCAGCAAGCTCTGCTCTCTCAAGGCAGAGGCCCTGGTCAATGCTTGGTCCTAGGAGACTGGAAGCTGACAAAGCAATTTTGGCACTGATACTGCTGGCAGCCTTTGCTCCACTCATCAGAGGAGCTCAGGGTATCTATGGTCAGAAGCAATTGCTTTGACAGACCAGAGTACACAGGAAATAGAGAGCAGCTTCAGTGATCAGGCCACCGCCCTGGCTGCACATCAGCTGCTCACACATTTGAAAGAGCTGTGGTTGGACAAAGTGGCTGGGATTGGCCAAAGGTGGGTCTGTCCTTTTGTGTGGGTATGTGTTTGCAGGTATGTGCATGTTTGCAGGTAAGAGATAGGTATGTGTTCAGTGCAGAGGTATCTGTGCATGTCTGCAGGTATGCACGCAGCTTTGCAAGGGGAATAGTGTCCCTCCCTGTGTGTCTGAATGTCTGTATTTGTGTGTGTTTTCACATGAATGTGTATGTCCATGGTCAGGCTGGGAATTTGTGCCTCTGGAGTGATCACTGGAAAACCAGGGGATCTTTCCAGTTTGGCTTCTATATGCCATCACAAAGCACAGGGGAAGGGGCTGTCAGCAGCACCCTCTGTCACCCCCAGTCAGGGTGTCAGTTGGCGTGTAGGGGGCAGAGTCATGTCTTGTTCCCTCTGGCCTTTCACGTGTGATGAAAGACTGAGAGCAAGGAAAAGTCAGTTCCACCTGCTATTTAATTTCAGAGGACCTCATTCTTCTCTCATTTGCACTGTGATTAGCCTTGGTTTTCCAAAGTAGGATGCTGAGGAACAAACTCAAGCCCTGCTCTTAGCCTTTCTATGACAGTCATTTTGATTCATGTGGGTTAGCCCCAGCAGCTGTGGTGCTTCTTAAGTGAGCATGATGGTGGGAAACTCAGCTATCTGCTCTGCACCTCCTCTCCACAGTCTAAACCAAAGACATCCAAAACCATGCCACCCACATCTGATGATCCTAGTCCCTTACAGCATTGCAAAGTAGTTCTGGTAGAACGGCCAGAATCTGCCATATTCCAAACCAAGCCATACTGCCCCCAGGTCCTCTACAGCCCAGCTGCTTCTTGGTGTGGGCTGGGGAAGCCAGAGTGGTTGAAGGGCATCAGCCTTTGAGGATACAGGGTGCTATCTCAGCCCCTCAGATATGGTGTGAACTGCCCCTTAGTGTCATAAGTGGAAAAGAGTTGCTCGGGTCCCTGCTTAATTTAAACCACAGAGCAAGAGGGCTGTGGTCAAAATGACTGAACTAAAACCATCATCAGGCTGGAGGAAGAATCCAAACCAGGAGTTTGTGCTCTCCTGGCTTGCAAGAAAAGATGAAAGCAGTGAACACACAGCAGCACGCTCAGCCAGAGCTTGGCTCCCCAGTTCAAAGAGGAGGCTGAGAGGCAGATGCTGACACCCATCTTGGGGCACTGCTTGGTCTAGGGATGCTCAGTTGGAGGTCTGAAATCTGCATCCTGCCTAGAGCTCAGCCTGGCAGTGAGCAACAGCTAAAGGTGCAGGATGCTAGTCAGGCAGCTGGGCGGCCAAGAGACACGGGCACAGCCATGGGTCAAATGTTCAACAACCTCTAATGATGGCTAGGGCTGCTCTTGCCATGCCCCAGCCCTGCTGGCTTGCTCAGAGACCTCCAGGCAGCTGCAGGCCACCGTTTGCCACAAGGAGAAGGAGCTGCGGCTGCAGTCAGGGTACTGCAAAGCCACTGAGCAAACTGCGGCTGCGCACCCAGCACACCCAATATTTCCGATTTCTTCCACTGCCCAAGAGGCAGGATGGAAAAAGTGAAGCAGGGCCTACCTCTCGCATGCGTTGTGTCTTACGGGAAAGCAAAAAACAAAACTGCTGACTTAGTTCCCACTTCTCACTTGCTGCAGCTGTCTTCTACCTTGGCTCTTTTGATGAACCAGACAAATCTAACCTAGCTGGTCATTAAAAGCAAAGTGGAAGATTTTTATCAGAATTGGTGGGATAGCTGTTTGGGGCTGAACCACTAGACAGGGTTTGTTCTTGCCAAAAGTCCTGATGGGCTTGGCTGTACATTGGCACAAGTAAACATTACATGAGTTATGGCATTACTGGAGGTGGCTATTGGGAGCTTTCAGAGGCTCAGTCGAAAGAGGCCAACAAATCTACTGTCCTGCCCTAACAAATGATGCAAGCCATCCTGATGGATATTTGTCCCATCAGAGCTGACAAACCTCCAAATTGGGGACTTCACAGCCTCCATAGAGGAAAAATTCTGGTGTTTGGCTCTTCTTGCATCCTCACCTAATGTCTGAGCTGGTTCTCAAGATTATGCTGGTTTTAGTCAGAGGTAAGGAAAAAAGAAACCTGCTGACAGTGCTACCAGGGTATGAAGTGCAAGTGATTATAGCTTGTTTCAGCATGGTTTCACAGTCTCCCTGGTAGGTCGCTGCTGCCTCCAAACCCATTTCTTCCCAGGGTGTCTTCAGTCTCTAGCAGTTATTTCTTCTTTCTCTTTTGGTTTCTGTATAGCTTCTGTTAGGCTGCATGTGCCTAGCATTACTTTCAAGAGGAAAATGGAATTTAGGAGTCAGAAAGCTTCAGAGCTGGGATGTGACAAGGGCTCTCCCAACACAGGGCTGCATGATTAGCCCCCACGTGATGGCAACAGGGCCCTCAGGCAAGCTGGGAACTTTCGTCTCCAGCCAGGATGGGCAAACACCCTGAGATGAGCCCTGCAAGAGAGAACTAGTGTGTGGCTGTCTGAGACCTGTCTGCACCCAGAGCCAGCTTGGATCACATATCCCTCCACCTAGACAGGGGTGAGAGAAAAAGAGCAGCTTATTCTCTAAATTATTAAGAGCAGCTTTATAGAAGAGCAGCTTGTGTATCACACCAAGAGGCCAAGAACCACAACAGACAACACTGCCTCCCAGCTCTCGTCTGAGCTCTGCCGAGAGTCGTTATTTGCCTGCCCACGCACTTGCCATCACGAGTCAACAAACACCCCAGATGTGAAACCCTTTATTCATCCCTCGAGGCTGGATCCCTCTCTCACCAGGACTAGAAGCTGCCACAAGTGACTCCCAGCTGGCGCCATGCCCACACAGGGCTCTCTGCAGTGAAGAGCATCACTGTCCCAGGGCCAGCTCCCTTCCTCCCTTCCAGATTTCCCCTCTGCTAGAGAAGGAAACTGCCTGGAAAGATGAGGAAAAGCAGTTCTCTTTCCCATAGGTGTTTCTAAATAGCTCTGCATCAGGAAGATCTCTGCTCCAGTGCTAGGAGAAGTCTGTGGTACAACGAAGTCTGGAAAGGGCTGTTTTCTTCTGCTGGAGCAAGCCCAGGATCCCACTGGCTGATAGAGGCAACCATGTCACTGCAGCTCCCTAGGGTCACTTCAGCCCATGCCTCTGTGCACTCAGAGGCATTTTTTCCCCAACTCTTGCTTTGCCAGTAGATGTGGACCCAGGCAAAGGAAGCAGTTCAGCCACTCCTGAGAGCCTCTGTGAGGGAGTGGCAAGTGGAGGTAGAAAACCAAGGCCAAAGCATGATCTTCAGTGCAGCCTTCAGTGCAGAAACTCATCAGTGCCCTTATCTGATCCTCCCTGTCTTTAGGAGGCTTTTGGATCCCAGCAGTACAAGCTGGCAAGGACCTTTCCTTATCCCCTTGTACCCATCCCATGGCCACAGTGCTCACTGCGCCTGGGAGGGACCGTCAGGTGCCAATTCCAATGGCAAGCGTCTCTGTCACTCCAGTCCCTGTGCGCTGGTTTTCAATAGCTCCAAACTGTGTCTGGAGCAAGGGGAAGGGAGGACCTGTCCCTGCCCAGACACAGCTGTGGCAAGGTTTGTAGATGGCTGCCTGACATGGAGATAAAACAGGTGCCAGTGCAGGACAGGCTCCTGACAGGGCATCTCCAGGGAGGCTGTTGCAACACAAGGACAGGAGAAGGTGCATTGTGGGATCCCAGCCCTTCAGCAGGGCTGTGGCTGCACTTGCCAGCTCCTCTGGTTCTGGTTTTTCTTCCCCCGCTCTGGTGTAACTGGTTTCTCCTCCGGGAAGATGATAGTGGCATATTCAGTCTGGTCAGCTGGCTGCATTTCAGGAGGTGCCTGTGTGCGCTGGTCCCACTGGAACTCCAGCACACCATAGTCCACAGTGGACACAGACACCACAGGGGGCTTCTCCTCCTTCTGCAGAGCAAGGAAACTACATCAGGAGTGGCTCATCCTCTATCTAGAGGTCCTGTTCATCCCCAGCACAAACCCCCTTTCACAGTAACTACCATGACCAACTCTGAAGCCAGGAGGGCAAGAGTGATGGAAAGCAGTAGGAAGGATATGGGGTGATATTTGCCAAGAGAGGCCAGACTGAGCTTTGAGATTTGAGATCACTGCCGAGGCCAAACAGGGCTCAGAGCTGCCCTTGAGCTGTGTGCTGGGGGACACCCACCAAGGGCTATGCTCCCTGCCTGCCCAGCCTTTGAAGGAAGGAACATGCTAGGAGCCCTTTCTTCACCTCTCTGTTGGACACCGAGCCAGCCAGGGCTGGAGCGCAAAGCACACAAGGAGAGCCCAGAGCTGGGTTCATTCAGCCTGGAGAGGAGACACCAAATGAGGATCTACTTTCTGTCTACCTAATGGGATCAGAGATATGGAGCCAGACACTTTGTGGTGGCACTCAGCAAAAGGATGAGAGGGAATGGGCACAAGTTGCAACAAAGGAAACTCCAGCTGAACATATGAGGAAAAACACCTCCCCTCACATTGATTGCCTAGAGCCCTATCTAACATCAAAGATAGCCCTGCTTTGAGCAGGGCTCTTTGACCTGTCTTTGAGAGAGATCCTGTCCTACCTCAGGCAGTTTCTGATTTTGTGATGAAACTGTGCTGCAGGTGCAGAAAAGCAGTTGTAGCTGTGCAGTAAAGATCAAACAGCATTAGGAAAAATATGTAAGATGTAAGAAGTCTGTGAAGGTCTGATAAAGGGAGGCTCAGCACCCTCCACTCCCGCACCCCAGTGCCAGGATGCTCCTCCACAGCAGAGTAGGGTGTTAGAGGTGGGATACTTACCATCGGTGCATTTTCACTTGGTGGTTTTTGCACATCTGCAAAGCAACACATTTGGTTAGAAGATGTTTCTATGCCAAGACAGCATTAGCATCCAAGCCTGTGACTGACCCAGTCCCCACATGGCCTCAGAGAGCACTAGACACCGTAACTGTCACACCATGCTTTGCTTTTCTCTTCTTGGGCTGTAACAACCCAAGCATTACCAGAGCGTTACTCTGAAGTGCCATGCCACAGTCCAGGGTGCTGCTAGAATTAGCAGAGTGAAATTCCTTAAGGGTCCCCAGGGCAGCACCATCTGCTCAAGATGCAGGTGCCCCTCTGGGAGAGCTCACACCTTGAGGCCAAGGAAATGTCCCCAGCCCTGAGGCAGGGAGATAAAAAGGGACCACAGAGGAGCATGGGCAAGATACATGGGTGAGCAGAGCCCAAACAACCTTCTCCTCCTCTGGGATGAGAGAAATGGCTGGCCCCTCCTCACATGATCCATAAGCCCTTGGGACACAGGCTGGTCCATGAGGACCCCAGCAGCCTCCTCTGCTTTGTGGTCTCTGTGTCATGGGGCCAAGCCAGCCCTGAGTCTGGGCATGGTGAACCAGCCCACCAACTAACCCCAGGGAATGGCAGGCATCCAGTTCCCCCTCGACAGTTCAGAGCAAGGTATGCTGCATAAGCATCACCCTGCAGGTCCCCCACAGAGCCCTGAGCCCCTCAGCACAGCAGTGTCCCTAGAGCAGGGTCCCTGGGGTACCCCTTTGTACCTCCTCTCCTGTATGTGACAGTGAAGTAGCCGAAGATCAAGAGCACAACAGCACCGCCCAGCAACAGGATGCCCACAAGCACAGCCTTGATGTGGTCTGGGGGGTCACTTTCCTCTATCTGAGGCTCATCGGTGGCATTTGTTTTCTCAGGAACTGCTGAAATAACCATCCAAAAAAGGTGAGGAGAGGAGGGGGGGGAGCAGGTCAGGAGTATGAAGTGGCCTCTAAAGTCTCTGTGAAACATAAGAGGGGAAGGCACTGGGGTCTCCCCCAAAAGAGATCAATTGCAGATGAGCTGCCACAAGGATCTAAGCCCTGGCTCATCTCCCTCAGATGCAAGCCCCTTGCTCCCAGAACGGAGCTGTTCAAGGGTGAGGGCAGCTCCCTGGTTAGATCTTCCTGCCTCCTTCTTTCAATAAGGGCATGCTGCTCCCAGAGCATCACTGGGGAAGCAGCCCCAGGGGAAGGAAGATCTCCCACCTCAGGGCCAGGTCCAGCCACAGGGTGGATGGGGATGAGGGTAGGCTACTGTCTGTCTCCACACCAGAATCATGCATGCAAAGGAGAGGGAAAGAGCAGAGCTGTGATTTCCTCTGACATGACAGATCTTTCCCCAGCTAGTGGACTACGAGGTTGCTCTCCCTGCATGCCAACCTGCCACAGGAGCCTGCAGTGTGGCTGGCAGCTGTACACCTCACCAAATGTGGGTGTCTTCAGCCCTGGGACACTTCGCAGCACCGCGTGACATTCAAGGCTCTGATCTCCCAAGCCCATGCAGAAATGTTACACAGCCCTCTAGGAAATGATCTCAAAAGAGTTGATAAAGCACCTGCTTGGCAGGAAAGACCTTGGGTTGACCCTGGAGAGCCCCACATACTGCTTTGTAGCCTGAAGCCCTCAGGAAGCACACACTGTCATGAGGCTGCGTGGGGTGACATGGGCTGGGGCAGAGTTTTCTGCACACAAGCCAGGATCATCAAGCCAGCATCTGCTCAGGGCCACCTGGCACCCCCAGAGCTCTGGCTCAGGGGCTGCAGAGAGGTCCCTTCCTGCTCCCCTCATGCCCCACATCCATGTACATCTGACACCAATGCACACTGCATGTGTGCCAGAGTCGCCTCGCCTGGCAGTTGACCACAAGCAACCCCCAGACTGAGAAGCAGGGCAGAGGGAGGGCATTGCTCCACGGCCGGTACATGCAAGGCCCCACACTCATCGTGGCCCATCACACAGGTCTCATCCCAGTCAGATGACCCTGAATAAATCCCTGACTCCTCTGCAGACATCTAGGCCCTGTGGGGGATGACACCAATGATCCATCCCTATCAGCCCAGCTCCCAGGCTGACCTGTGACCATGAGGTGGGACCGGTTGCTCTCAATCACTTTATCAGATTGGAAGAAGGCAATCAGCCCACAGTAGTAGAAGCCCGAATCATTCTGGTGAAGGTTCAGGATCTCCATCTTGAAGACAGAGGTGTGGTTTGTGAGCAGATACTTCTCCGTCTTCGTAGGGGGGTTGCTACGACTGATTTCAGCAATTTTTTGGGGCTGGCTGTGGTTGGTCTCTTTATACCAGTTGAGGCTATACTCCAAGCTGGAGATGTTCTTCATGGAGATGTTGCAGAAGAAGGTGGCTGAGCCACCTACTGGGAGAGTTAGCATGGCTGGGAAAAAAGTCACTGTTTGGGAGAGAAGAAATACGGAAAAGACATGGTTACAGTAGGCACTCAGGCTGGTACAGGCCTCAGAAGCAGCCTTGCCTGCCATGCCAGCACCAGAGTTATAAAGAAGCAGTGAGACCCTGCTATTGCCCCTGCTAGTGCATCCACAGAGGGGTATGATGGGCTCCTAGCCCCAAAACCCTGTCAACCCATCATGCTTCTGGCTTTTATGCCAAAAGGTCCATGCATTTCTCAGCATTTCTCAGCTCTTTCATCCTCAGCTCATTAGAATCTCATGAGTCAAGCTCTGCAGGTTTGCCAGGGACGGTTACCCAAACACCTGGCCAGTTTGAAGCATTGCTCCAACTGTGGAGGTGCGTACGCTAGCCCATGCCTCTGCCCTTGAGCAAAGGGGCACTTGTACTTGCCAACCACAGGGCGATGCTCAGAAGTAACTATACCATGGGATGGTTTTAGCAGAACAAATTCTGCTCTTAGTTATCCACAAATAACCCCCAGGAACTTCTCCAGTGGGGAAAACAGACTTTGGGGGTTGTATTATTATTATATCTATGCTCTATTTTTATGTCTGAGTCATCCCGCCTCCAGCTGATGTCACCTCCGAAAGTGAGGGGAACCAAGCCCCCAGCACAGCACGCGAGCCCAGCACGTGCCTGGTGCCCTGTCCCAGTGCTCCAGCTCTGTCCACAGCTCGCCACTATCTCCCAGGAGTATAAAGCAGTGGACAGTGCCTCAGGCTGGGTATCCATCCATCTCCAGCTTTGGACAAGCAGATGGAGCAGAGTGACATGATCCTGGTAACACCATCCCCTTCCAGTCTCCGTCCCCTTTCAACTTGCTGCCATGGGCGACACAGGCACCATGAACATGATTCAAGTGCCCTCCACCACTTCCAGAGCAAAGCCAAGGTTTCAGATTCACAGTGGTGCCTGCTCCCCTTTTTGTTCCCTCAAGCCCCAAACTAGCAGCAGTTATCAATAATGAGTTTATCAATAATGAGCTGGCCTATCCTTCTCTCTGTCCATCCCTCACTTTAGCTGTTCAGGTTGCTTAAGAATGCAACACTCAGGCGTGAACAACCCAGTCCAGCAGGAAGAGGTAGCTGTTGTATTAAATTCTGTTTAGAGCAATAAATAAGAGAGGAAGAAGTGTTTTTCACATAGATTATCTGACCAAGGATATAATCCAAGCCACCTAAGTATTGAAAAGTCCCTGCCACTGGGAAACCTGTGCCCTTTTCAGAGATCACCACCAACACCAGCTTCTGAGCTCATAAGCAGAACCAGAAAGTTCCTCCTGTTCCTTCGGCATAGTTCCTTCAGTACAAACACCATCTTGGGATTATTAACCATACGTGAATCTGGGACAATTCCTTCAATAGATGTGGGATTAGGTGGAAAACTGGACTGAAAAATGATGAATGACTTTAAAAAGAAGGAGTGGACTGGGGGACTGTCCCAGGTTTCCATCGGACGTTTGGTATGTCAGTGCCTGAGAGTTTTAATTTTTTCAGTGTTCTGAGGTTTTTTGTCTTTAACGAGAAATATTTAACAGGCGCAGGTCTCTGCTTCCTACCAAGTGTAGCTGTCAGCAATGAATGAACCTCTTAAGCAGAGGATGTTTTTCCATGTTTCCCTGTTTCTTTCTAGCACCAAACTCACAAACAGTTTGTCCCTGCCTGGATTTAATGCCTGCTGAAAGGACAGGTAGGGGACTTTTCAGCCCTGCATCTGTGTTCGGAGCAGAGCAAAACAGCAGTGCGAAACGAGGCAAGCTCCAAGAAAGACGGAACACGTGCACTGGGGCCAGACCTTTTGTGCAGAGCTTTTATCAGGGCTCTTCATCACCCTGTCCTGGCTCATCCGCTCACTTCCCTCCTCACCCAAAACTGCCCTGAGTAGAAATGCCTGCAGGACTCTGGACTTGTTAGGGTCAAGCTCAAACCAGGAGGCAAAGCCCAAAGGTGAAGCCTGAAACTGTGAAAGCCAGAAGAGCAAAACCCAGACCCTGCACATTCTGCCAAACCCAGGCTTTCAGCCTAGAGGCTCAGTGCCAAACCCGCACCGCAGCTGGCGTCCCCACAGGGGGCTCAGGATCTGCCGGTACCACAGGCCAAGTATCAGCTCAGGACCTGTCCCCTGCTCCATCCTTTAATCTCGTATCTAATGGCACATCACCATTTCCCTTGCTTCAGCCAAGCGTACCCAAACGGTTTAGCTTTTCTGCCTTCTTGATGCTGGAGCTATTTTTACTACAAAGCTCCCAGCCTACAAGCATTTTCCACCGGTACGAACGGCACGGGCTTCACTCATACACGCCCCGGGTACCTACCCAACTGGGAGCCCCCCAAGACGGGGCTGCAGCACAGCAGGGCAGCACAGAGGCCGGCCAGGGCAGCATCCGCGTGGCCCCACGTTGTTCTCGCCGTGCCGAGAGCCATGCCGAGGTTGTCCCCTGCCACAGGCAGACGCGCCGTCGTGCTGCTGGTGCCACGAATCCTGCCAGCCGGCCGCCCCCGTTTCAGTGCCTGCCGCGGCTCCCCGGAGCTGGCTGGCCCTGGGGTGAGCACGGCAGGGGCTGGGATGGAAATGAAACGTGCCCATCTCTGCCCCAGAGGGAAACCCTCGCCGCCTCCCACCCCAGCTTCCTCCTCAGCGCAGGCAGCTCCCAGCCAAACCACGGCCAGCCCCCTTCCCCTCCCCGCGCCTGCCCCTTCCCACGCAGGCACCCAGCAGCCGCGCGGAACCGTGAGGGGCCCGGGCACCAGCCCCACGAGGAGGCAGGAAGGCAATCTCCGCCGCCGCACCAGCTTCCCGGACCTCGGGCGGCCGCTTGTTTCGGGAGTCTCAGGGAAGCTCCTGGGGACGGAGGGGGCAGGGGACACAGGGCTGTGCACTGGCTCCAAGGCTGCCCCAGGAGGTGCAGATGGGATGTCTCAGGGTCCCACTACCTGCGGGACCCCCGCCACAGTGCCTGCACTGGCATGGGCAGCTGGTAGCCTCCTGGCACTCCACTATGGCCCAGGAGGCTGCTCCCACCAGCAGTACACAGGGAAAAAGAGAGCAGAGACCCCAGAAATACACAGGAAAAGGAGAGAGAGAAAAGAAAAAGGGAGAGGAGCTCTCACAGAGATGGACATTTGGCCTCTTTAGGCCTGTTTCTCCGCTAACTTTGCAGAGAGCAGGGGTGGGTGCCCAGCACAGGGGTATCAGTGGGGTGAGCTTTGCAGTAGACTTCTCTAATTTCTCCGCTGGCAATGTTCCCTGCTCACCTCGCTGACTAATATCTACATAGGAAATAATCAGCAATGAAACCATGCCATTCACTGGCTCCTCCTGCTTCCCTTGAATGCAGCCTTGGTGCACCAGCAGTTTTGGAAAGCGTCAGGGGAAAATTAATAATTGGGGGCTTTTCTAATGATGATCTCATGATTTTCCAGGCTTTCAGAAATGAGCTTCATGACTGGCTCACGTCTCGCTTTCAAACACAGCAGCAGGTGGACAGCAGACAAGGATGCAGCCTGCTTATCCGGGATGGCCAAGGAGGGAGTTTCCTGAGCCAGAGCAGGCAGGGCTCTGAGTCTGTGGTGACAGCTCATCCCAGACCATCCTCTTTTAAAGTCTCCTCCCGGCACTTCAGCTTCACCCCTCTCTGGCGAGCTACTTGGGCTAAAGAGCAAACGGTGATGGGTGATCGCATGGGCTGTCCCCTCCCTGCACCTTTGCATGCAGCCTAGCCTGGCCTGGCCTTAGGCCACCGTGCTGCCTAGCAGGGTTGCAGTGGAAGCGCTTTTTACCCAACAAAATGGAGCAAGCTGGAGGCGAGGTAGTTACTGCCTCTGCAATTTCCTGATTTCTCATTTGGGAACAGAGAGAATAAAATAAAGTAAAAAATAATAATAAAATAAAATAGGACGAGACGGGACAGGAATGGAACGGAAAGGAACAGAAGGAAAGGGAAAGGGAAAGGGAAAGGGAAAGGGAAAGGGAAAGGGAAAGGGAAGGGAAAAGGAAGGGGAAGGGGAAGGGGAAAAGAAAAGGGAAAGGGAAGGGGAAGGGAAGGGAAAAGAATTCTGAAAAAAATGTGTAGAGTTTCATTAAAAACAAATCCCAGAAAAAGTGAAAGCTCATTCCAAGCAGGCTTTTCCTCCCAGAGGCTTCGTGCCTCCAGAACCACAGTATCACTGGAGCACTCCAACACCGTTCCCTTTGGATACCCCCTTGATCCCCTGCTCAGCCGCACTCCATGCCACTGTGTGCAGGAGCTTGCCAAGGGCTTTACGAAAACCCCCACCACAGGCTCCACACCATCACTTCTCTTCTGCCCAGATGACAAGCAAAAATGAAAAATAATTCAGCCAGGCCTGGTAACTAACTGCCTTGGAGAGGCAATGGGCAATGCCAGGGGCTGAGCTGGAGTTGGACATCAGTGTCCTGTCTCCTGAACAGAGCTGGTAAAGGAAAAAAGTCCAAATGGGCCATAATGCAATGAAACTTTTCCCTCCTGCCTCCAGTGGCTCAGCCAAAAGTAGCATTTTTGAGTTGTAAACCCCTCAATGAATGTTTCTTCTGTGAACATGTCTAAACAATTTTATATGAACTTTTGGAATTCATAGATTTTTGGCCAGGAGTAGAATACTCCTAGAGTAACCCCCTGCTCCCTGCCCAAAGGCCCTGGAGAGATGTGGCCTCATGATCCCATTTCCAATGGCAATGCCAAACTGTGAGACTGTAAGTGCTGGGCTCCCTCCCCAGTTCTACTACCACCTCTCACCTGACCTGGAGAAAATCTTTGAGCGCTTATTTTACTCTGTCAAACAGAGGTGGTGATACCAAACTGCTCAGATGGGTGTGGGGAGGGTTATTTAGCACTTGCAAAATGTTTTGGTTTCTAGTGGTGGAAGATGTGACAGGTATTACATTACAGAGATCGCATCTTGCCAAGTTAGGGATTGGCAGGAAAAACTGGCTCATCATGCCTGCACTGCACGGTCCCCATGCCGTCACTGCAGCTCTGGCTGGCAACTGTCTTTGATGAAAATCATAGCACGATTGCTCACACTTTCCAACACACACTTGAAATGAGGCATAAGGGGATTGTTATCTGGGGCAAGGAAGGCAACATGTCCACTAGAAAACAACAACTGCTAAATTTAGACTGAAAGGCAGAATTTTTTTGATGCTGGGAAGAGTGCCTGGCTGGGAAAGACCCCAACACCAAGATGAGAACTTTTCCCACACAGCCCTTCGGTGTGTCCCAGAGCAGTGGGAATAGGGAAACCACCAGTTCTGTGGAAGAAAGTCAGAAGCAGAAAACGTCTTTTCATCTGCTGGGCAAACACACACTTCTTTGGTGCAACACAAGCCCATGCGAGCCTTATGCCAGACTCTCATCTCTACAGAGCCACCCACCAAGGAACCGCCGGGACAGCTGGGCTCACCTGCTCACTCACAGCCAACATCAGGGCACCTTGTATTCTTGCCAGTCACGTCTCCAACTCTAGCTGATTTAGAGATCCTCAGCTCTTCCTCCAGCACCAATTTAACCTAGAGGCTGCATTTTCACTGATTTAACCCCGGATGCCCTTTGACTCAGGCGAAGTCCAGCTTCCTGCGCTCAGCCAGACCATTTATCTCCAGGCTGGTGTAGCCACTCCATCCAGAGGTTGGAGGAGCCTCTCCACTGGCCTCAAGGGCTGTGGGAGCAACACCATGCTTCATCAGATGCCTACCAAAACCAAGGCTAAAAATAACTCACTGAAACATATAACATCAGCACAGTGCTGCCAGGCACCGCAGGCACCGCAGAGGTGCTGGGCAGCACTGAGCACGCGGGGCTCTGGTGGCCATAGGGGCACAGGATGAGGCACACTACTCAGCCAGGAAGCGCAGGTGAGCGCACAGAGCTGCCAGTGCGCTCAGAAGAAACCACAGGCGCGGGCAAGCCTGGAGCTCTCCATCAGAGTGCTGATGGAAAGCTTGCTCTGCTGCAAGAGCGAGAACATTTTTTTCCCCCCTTCTTGCTTGAGAATTAAAAGAAAAAAAAAGATAACTCTCGCTGCACTGACACGCAGGCAGCTGCAGCTGCGGAGAGAAGCGAGATACACGCGTCTGGGCAGGAATGAGACACCTCGATGTGGCGGAGCCCAGTGGGTGTCAGCGTGGTGCTGCAGCCACTGGCGCGGAGCAGCCTGGCCACAACCCTGTAGCAGCCCTGTGTCTCAGGCGGGCTTTGAGCCCTCCTTGCACTCAGCTAGGTGCACATGGCTCCCTGCTGGCTCTCGCACCAGCTCTTCCATCTCCAGCCAAAGGAAAGCAGCCCAATGCTAGCGCAAACCCATGGGACTCAGGGCCTGGCACTGGCCGCAGGGAGATCCTGCCATCTCCTTCTCCAATAATGCAATGACCAAACACCTTGGATGTAGCTAGCTGAAGCCCAGACTTATATGCCCTTGAACCCCAAAGAAAAAAGGGAACTCAAATGAGAAGAGAAATTTAAGTTACCATAAAATGATGCTGCGGAAGAAAAACCCACAAGCCTGCAATGCCCCCCTCCCCAGCTTTTCAACCGAATTCACATCCGTGGGTCTGAATCAAGCAGCAAGCAAGAGTGGCTGAGGCAAGAACAGGAAATGGTTAATAGTGTTTGCAAATAAATGCAGAGTGCGTGATGTCTTTCAGATACTTCTCAGAAATTAGAAGGGCCTGAACAAATGATTTGCATGAGATACGCCTGACCCTGAGGGGAAACAAAGCCAGGCAGCTCTAACCCAGGCTGGATCATCAGCTTCAGTGGGAGTCGGGGCAGGAGTGAGAGTGAGTAAGCACCAGCTAAGCGGAGCAATTACGCAGAGGTTAGGGCATTAAATTGTTCCTTTACCTTTACAGAGCAGAAATCTGCACAATATCTTAGCTCAGTAATTGTAATTATGATGAATCACCTGGTATTGCTGGCGAAGGTGTACTGTGCAAGGCACTGTGCCACAAGCAGTAGTCGCTGGCTTCAGCAAGGAAAGGCGGCCTTTTTGCTTACTGACAGCGCGGAAGCCCAGACCAATCATACTAAGGGCTCTTACAGATCATTTCTAGGAAATGATGCTGCTAAAGCACCGAGATCCTACAGAAATTGAACGCTCTTGCGGCTCAAGACCTCAGGAGCCCACCTGTGCTCAGAAGTGGGTTGGAGCAGAACTGGGTGAGACCCAGGATCTGTCTGTGTTCACACACAGTGCATTACCCCATGTGGCTGCATGTTGCTGTGAAATGTTCTCGCTATACCAGCGCCCTTCTCCTCCTTCCCTTGGAAAACCTGCAGAGGCACTTCCCTGGCCCTCTGTGCAACTTCTTGTATGGAGCAAACAATTTTTGGTGCTGGTCCTTTGAAGTAAAGCGAGCTTTCACTCTAAGAAAGGCAGACTCACTTCACAAAGCCTTTAAAGGCTTTAACCTGCTCCAGACCTCTAACTCCAGCCTACAGCAACCCAACTCATCTCCAGGCCCTGAGCTTCACACTCCTTTATAGACACATTGGACTGAATTACTGCTACTCCAAAGAGCATCTCCCTCTCTGAACCTTTTGGTCCTCTTCCCCTCCAGCATTGTAGAGGTCCAGGATCAGTCAGATATCAGCTGCCAGAGAGAGACCCACAGTCTCCGGTCCCCTCCCAGCTCCAGGGGGCCAATCCCCCTTTCCTGGGAATCCCCCCAGTGCTGGCTCTGCCCCACGGCGTGACCTGCTCTCATCCACTTGTCCTCATGCGTTTTTCCCCCATGCCCCACTCTTCACAACAGAGGGGGCTGCGTTCCGGCAGTGATCACGGCCATGGCTTCCCAGCTGACAGAGGGAATGAGCATTAGTCATTATTCAATGGGGAAAAGCGTGGGTTCAGTCATGAGACACACACTTCCATCAACAGACGTCAAGCGAAGGCTGCGCCACACATGCCCAACCTGCCACCAGGGCGCCTGCAAACGAAGTGGCCCTGCACCTGGTCTGCAAGGACTGGCCTCCGTCACAGCATCCCCGGGGCTGAGCAACACTTTTTGAACTTGCAGCCTCCCCACAGCCTCTGTCTTGGCCAGTCTAATAGCTTCAGGAGATTAAGTTTCTTTCCTCCTGCCCTCCAGGGCACTCTAAGCTGCAGCAGCATACTCCACCCCAGAGTCAGCTGCATTTTAGTGCTGTTTCCATTCTAAGCTGGGTGAGCGCTCAGAGACCTTTCTGAGCAGTGTCACCAACTGCATGTAGGAAACTTGATCGAAGCGATTGCTGTACCAAGATAAACAAGAGAGGAAGCAGGATGTGAACTTCTCAGAAGATGACTGTCATAAGCTCAGCTATATGCCAACCTTCTTAGGGGCAGAAAGCAGCTGTGGACAAGAAGAGAACCCAGTTAGTGGCAGGTGTGAGATATCTATTATTTGAGAACAGGAATTTAATGCCTGTCTTGAGTTATGAAGTTCCTGGAGGAAAATCCATGGCTAGCCTTAGACATTAGGGTAAGAGGACAAAACAGGCTGGGATTTCTGTGTGGAAGGACTGGCATGAACAGATCAAATACAGGAAAGGAGCGCAATCAGACACACTGTGCAGGAGCCCCAAGGCAAGGATGAGGGAAGTAGGCTTCATAATAATGCTTTCAGGCTCTGTTTTCCTCCATATTGCTTAGTCAGTCATGGTCAGAGCAGCACCTCTCTACGCCGTAGGACCCCGGCACTACCAGCAGTGCTTGAGGGCTGGAGCTGCATGGTTAGTGGTGGGGAACCAACAGGTTGCTTGTGTCCAGCTGGAGAGCTGGTCTTGCAAATACATTTGTGTGCCAACTCCCACTAGCACACCGGGAACTTCTCTGTCCTACTGGCACACAGACCACACACACAAGTGTGCAGCACTGAAAGCCACCGAGTCTTTTGCCACAGCAAGGCAGGGGGCAGCAGCTCAGGCTTTCAGGTCTTGCAGTGGAATTTGGGTACGGACATAAGCGCTGCCTGGGTTCAAACAAGGCACAGGTACTGAGATAAGCAAAGATCTCTTCCTGGCTGATGAGCAGGAGACCATATCTCTCACCATCAGCACTTCTGACACATTCACTTTCCCCAATAATAGAATTATCGGACTATTTCTTTACAACAATAAAATGCAGCACTCAAAAACAGCACCCCCCCCTCAAGCATGCTCTGCTGTGCTGCGACACGCTCCAGCACAGCCCCGCCGCAAAGCAGGTACGTTTGCACCAGCGGAGGAGGCACAAGGGCAGAGCGGGGCATTCCTAAACAAGGTGTTTTTTTTTTTTCTGAGCTCTCACACCACCCTCAGCCAGGACCCTTCAGAGCTCTTCATCCTTTCCATTACAGCAGGTCCCATCTGAAGCCACTCTCCATTACTTCTCTTTCTTTTCCTCTTCCTGTCTGCCCCGAAGCTGCTCTCATTGAAAGCTAAAAATAACCATGGGGATAAAATACTTATTTTTAAATTTATTATTTTTAATAACAAGGCAGTGAGGAGCCATGCCTCCCACCGACTCAGCAGCCTCGTCCCATGCCACCTTTTCCACGTGGCAGTTGTCCATGGTTAAGCACAGCTAACGCGAAGCTGGAGCCTGCTGCACTGTGACTCCGGCAGGCCTGCCCCTCAAGACGCAGCTGCTTTGGGGGCACCAAAAAGCACCGCTCCTCTCCCCGCAGGCTGTGTGGGGCTGCCCCCCATGGCTGCCTCCCCCGGGCTGTGTGGGGCTGCCCCCATGGCTGCGCCCCCCGGGCTGTGTGGGGCTGCCCCCCATAGCTGTGCCCCCCGGGCTGTGTGGGGCTGCCCCCCATGGCTGCACCCCTCGGGCTGTGTGGGGCTGCCCCCCATGGCTGCGCCCCTCGGGCTGTGTGGGGCTGCCCTCCATGGCTGCGCCCCTCGGGCTGTGTGGGGCTNGGGGCTGCCCTCCATGGCTGCGCCCCTCGGGCTGTGTGGGGCTGCCCCCCATGGCTGCGCCCCTCGGGCTGTGTGGGGCTGCCCTCCATGGCTGCCCCCCCCCCGGGCTGTGTGGGGCTGCCCCCCATGGCTGTGCCCCCCGGGCTGTGTGGGGCTGCCCCCCGGGGCTGCCTCCCCCCGGGCTGTGTGGGGCTGCCCTCCATGGCTGCCCCCCTCGGGCTGTGTGGGGCTGCCCCCCATGGCTGCGCGCCCCGGGCTGTGTGGGGCTGCCCTCCATGGCTGCGCCCCCCGCGCTGTGTGGGGCTGCCCCTCGGGGCTGCCTCCCCCCGGGCTGTGTGGGGCTGCCCTCCATGGCTGCGCCCCCCGCGCTGTGTGGGACTGCCCCTCGGGGCTGCCTCCCCCCGGGCTGTGTGGGGCTGTCCCCCATGGCTGCGCCCCCCGGGCTGTGTGGGGCTGCCCTCCATGGCTGCGCCCCCCGCGCTGTGTGGGGCTGCCCCCCATGGCTGCACCCCTCGGGCTGTGTGGGGCTGCCCCCCATGGCTGTGCCCCCCGGGCTGTGTGGGGCTGCCCCCCATAGCTGTGCCTCCCGGGCTGTGTGGGGCTGCCCCCCATGGCTGCACCCCTCGGGCTGTGTGGGGCTGCCCCCCATGGCTGCGCCCCCCGGGCTGTGTGGGGCTGCCCTCCATGGCTGGGCCCCCCAGGCTGTGTGGGGCTGCCCCCCATGGCTGCACCCCCCGGGCTGTGTGGGGCTGCCCCCCACGGCTGTGCCCCCCGGGCTGTGTGGTGCTGCCCCTCGGGGCTGCCTCCCCCCGGGCTGTGCGGGGCTGCCCCCCGGGGCTGCCTCCCCCCGGGCTGTGTGGGGCTGCCCCCCATGGCTGCCCCCCTCGGGCTGTGTGGGGCTGTCCCCCATGGCTGCGCCCCCCGGGCTGTGTGGGGCTGCCCTCCATGGCTGCCCCCCCCCGGGCTGTGTGGGGCTGCCCCCCATGGCTGCGCCCCCCGGGCTGTGTGGGGCTGCCCTCCATGGCTGCCCCCCCCCGGGCTGTGTGGGGCTGCCCCCCATGGCTGTGCCCCCTGGGCTGTGTGGGGCTGCCCCCCGGGGCTGCCCCCCCCCCCGCGCTGTGTGGGGCTGCCCTCCATGGCTGCCCCCCTCGGGCTGTGTGGGGCTGCGCCCCCCGCGCTGTGTGGGGC
>NW_028187155.1:1357909-1365666 GCF_003343005.1 Rhea americana | reverse complement strand
GGCCTGGCCGGCCCTGAGGGTGTGGGGCAGGAATGGGGATGCTGGGGACTGTGGGGATGTGGGGTGAGATCGTGGGGCCTGGAGATGGGGATACGGGGCGGGGCTGGAGGACTCTGGAGGTGTGGGGCAGGAGTGGGGATGTGGGGACCAAGGAGATGTGTGGAGATGTTCAGGACTGTGGGGATGTGGGGTGAGGTTGTGGGGGATGGGGATATGGGGCTGGGCTGGGGGACTCTGGAGGTGTGGGGAAAGGATGAGGATGTTGGGAACCAGGGGAATGTGGGGTGGGGGCCCTGGGGGCCCCCGGGGATGTGGGCCTGGGGGGCATTAGGGATGTGGGGCAGGAGTGGGAGTGTCAGGTCTGGGAGACCACAGAGACTTAGAGCTGGGGGGCCCTGGGGGTGTGAGGAAGCATGGGCAGAGGTGGGGTGTTGGGTTTGCTGGGCTCGTAGAGCATATTTTACACTGGGGGTAAGAAGAGTGTGCACATGGGGAGCGGGGAAGGTACAAGCTGGAAGAGTTACCTCCAAGCACTGGCAGAGGGTAGAGGAGGGTGGTTAGCACCAGTGCTAATGGTTGCCTCTGGCTTGTGGCAAGATTGATTAAGTAACTTCTGTTTTAGCTGGGCTTTTTTTCCCCATGGTTTTCATTTTGTCATTTTTAATAACTCCATCAGGGGAAAATGAACTTCCAGTGTTGTTTTGTGAACTTTCTGGGCCTTTTGTTGCTGGGTTTTGCCTTGTTAGATTTAAACCTTCTACTGTAAAAGAATGTATCCATGCAATACTGAAAGAGAAGTTGACCAATGTACAGTACGTCCCAGAAGAAATGCCTCAGCTTACCAAATCCTTATCAGAGACGATAAAAGATCGACTGAAAGGTAAGGAGGTTTGACGGGGAAATTTTTCGTTTCGTATTGTGTCCATCTTTCCTCCTCTGTTATTGAAACCTATTCCTTCCATTGACTGACTCCTGTGTAATGTAATGAAATAACCTGGCCTATATACATATGTTCCTCACCTAGAGGAACAGACAAATATGTTTTCATATAGACTAGCTAGCATTGGACATCAGTCTTGGAGGGGTTCCAGAGAGAAATGAGACACATTAGAGGGAAGGATAAGTGATGCTTATTTGCCTCTTGCTCCAGTAAACAGAATCAGTCCTGGCTTGGGTCTTTTTTGCTGTAAATTAAGTCAGAACTGAGTCAGAATGGAATAGCAAGGAGATCAGAACAAGACTCAGCAAGAGCAATTAAGGGGGAGAGGTAGTAGTGCAATCGGTCAAGGAACAGTGTGAATGCTGCCGTGCACCACTGGATAAAGGCAATGATGGTGCTGTGTCGGGTGCCCTCTAACGGTTTTTAGTGCAACAGCTTGTTTCAGGATCCAGCAGGTGTTTCCTGTTCTCAGTGCTGGCCCAAGCACAGAAATGTGAATTGGCATCATCAGTGTGTTCGCCTGTTTCTGGGGATAGGCTGGTGCTCCATCTGCTGGGCTGGTGTGCAGCGATTGCAGGGAAATACCATCACCTCCTCATGCGCTGTGGGTTTTTGCTTCTCCTAGAGTTATGCATCTGTGTTAAAATAAGCAGCAGCTGTAGTTCTAGCACATGTTGATGCCAGGCTAATATGAGCAGAGCTTGGCTTCGGTGGTCTGTAAACACACAGACAGTAGCCTGAAGCAAGACTGGCCTAGTGTGGCCATTGTACCAGCTGCCATCTCTGATGGGCAGTTACCAGGTGGATGTTACCAGACCCAATATGTCATGTTCAATTTTCCAGTGGAAACGGTGTGCTGGAGTCTGTCCGGGATACTGCATTGTTGATGATAAAGGCATTAGGATTTTATTTTAAACATGCTTATTCTGATTTGTCTTCTGGAATAATGACGTGGCCTGATTGGATCTGGCCTGTGCCCCAAAGATATTTCTTTGCTGTAGTGAAAGAACCATGTGTTTCTGCAGACATGTAACGTAAACCTGCGTGTACTTTTATGAGGCATTTTATCCCAGTTCAGAAGCGAAAGAAACTTCCTACGTGGCAGAAAAATCTTTAAAATTCCTTTGCATCAGATCAGTTTTAAAATAAACCAATTTCTTTAAATTGAATTTTGTCCATCAGCTGCCTTATTTACATTCTCTTTATACTTTCAGGTATGGAAAGTTATAGAACTAGAATACTTACACTTATTGTGGCTGTTCAGGGGCATCTTCTTCCTCAGATGCATCTTTTTAAAGAAGCCAAATACCTTGTTCACACTTTAACTCCAAGAAGGCTGTGCTATTCTCTACAGAAGAGAATGAAGCCATAAGGCAGTTTGTTCACTTTATCAGTTGCATATAGTTTATGTTGTATAGGACACTTTTTTGTAAACACAGCTGTCTGTGTCCTCTTTTGTGGTTATCATATTAAATATAAGCATAAAGTTTGAAGTTACTGTTCTCACTTTTTCTTTCTCCAGATGAGGGATTTGATGACAGATACAAAATGGTTGTGCAGGTTGTGATTGGAGAGCAAAGAGGAGAAGGAGTAAAGTAAGTTCTGCATGTTCTAATTACATTTCTATTGCTATTGCTGCAGGATTTGATTTTTTTCTTTTTTCTTTTTTTCCCCTCTGGGAACTGCTTCTGACTTTACATTTTAGCTCCTGCAGAGAGATTTCTGTATCTAGTAAAGCACTTTCTTTTCTTTTTAGACAGCTTTAAGCAAGTGAAGGCTTGGAGATACAATTTCCTTACTGCAGCTAATTAAGTTATTATGAGTCAGTTAAGCTGTGATAATGGACTGTATGGTGCTATATTCTTAGCAAGGTGAAATACTGAGGAGCAATTGTGAGGAGCGTTACAGGAGGACATTTTATCTTGTATTCACGATGGAGTAGAACATGCATGCAATGTTATCAAGGTGCTGCTGGTGCACAACAGCCATGGTAACTCTAAATCATGATTTAAGGCTTGATTTCCAAAAGTACTTCCCTTCCATTTAATCTCCCCCAAATAAGCTTTTTTCACAAGTATAAATTTCTATAATCCCTAAGATGTGCTGTCCTGGAAATTTAGCCTCGGCTGTGAGTATTAAGCACTTAAAATCTAGCCCTGGATGCCTGAAGTCAGGGAAAAAAAAAAAAGTTCTCCTTGCTGATGTAGTGGGCTGTAGCGTTCCATTACTGCTGAGTAAGGAGAAGACAAAGGGGAACAGCCCATGAAGTGTATTTGCTTTATCTGCTGGGCTTATCTTTGTTATTGTGCCTGGGTACTTGAGTAGAAGATAAGTGCAGTAGAGCAATAGTCAGATCTGCTGCTTCAGTGTTCTGGAGGTCAGGCAGGAACACCTGTACCTGCTGTTCAGGCTTTTGCCAGCTATGTCCATTTGCAGGGATGCTGCTCCAGAGGCACTGTATCACAGTAAAGGGTTCAACGAGGTGGTCTGATTTGAAACATCCAGTGCAGCAAAATGGATTGTAAGGAGCAGTTGGGGAAATTCCCTGGTTTGCAATAGGCAGGAGGCTAAACTTAAATCATAATTGCTAATAACCTCAGTGCAAAATGTTGGATAATCCAATCTTCCTCTGGAAAGTCTTGAATATTGGACAGAAAAGCAGGATGACTCTGAGGCATAAAGTAAAGGATGAAATTCAACGATAGAAATCAGTCATACATATAGGGACTAGGAGCAATACATTGCACAGCAAACAGGGAGCCTGTCAGCTGAGACTAGCTGGGGCAGACAAGGAGTTGGGCGATTGCAGTAGAGAAAGTGGAGTGTTGATGCCATTAGAGAGGGCAGCAGTTAGATCTCATGACATATCCTGTGATGGTCTGGTTGCTCATCTCCGAGGTAAGGCTCAGACTGAGGCAAATGCAGAAAAGGGCCCCCAGGATGGTCAGGAGGCAGAAAGCTTACATATTAAAAGGGTGGGAGAGCTCAGCTCACAATCTAGGAACATGAAGGCTGCCAAGCAATACGATAGTGACCTATAAATAAACTGGGAGTATGCACTACAAGGGTGCTGAAGGTGAAGGACAAAAACAAGTAAGCTAAATTGGCCACTGATATGCATAGTCCAGAAATGAAAAGATTCTTAAGCGCCAGAACAGTGAGGTTTCAAGACCTCACTGCTGCACAGTGGAGATGGCGGGGCTGACAGCCAGCGAGTTAGGATGGACCTTGATCAGTGTACAGAGGAGGTTACAGAACGTAGTGGAATTCAGCAGTAAGGATCTAGACTCAGGATTCAGGAAATGCTTCCAGTTCCTTTAAGGGAAGCTCAGGTTGCTTTTCAGGGAAAGAATCTGTGATCACTTAGGTCCTTACTCATGGGACTGTGTGGATAACGGCTTTGCTCTATCTCCTTTGCCTAGTATGGCTGCACGATGTTTCTGGGATGCTGACACTGACAGCTATGCTCATGATGTTTTTATGAATGTAAGTATTGGCTGTTTTACCATGGAGAAGTATAAAGCTACTGCTTCTTGTGTGACAGACAGAGTGACTTTACAATATGCCACACATAAAAGCAACCACTAGACCATTTGGAAGGAGCTAATGCTGTGTCCAGAGAGATGTACATTCTCATTCACAAAACTTACATAGATATAATACCCAATATAGTAAAATTAATTTCTTGAGCAGATCACACAGTACTGTACAGAAGTCAGTATAGTCATCCCAGTTTTACAGATGGGAAGCAGAAGAACTGGAGATGTTGAAACATAAATCTTTTCTTGTATGCTTTGCTGAACACCTATAGAAGAGTTTGGCTAGAATCCAGGACTGAGGAAAAGTAAAATTTTTCTTTTAAAACCTCCTTGCTTACTATTCTGGGTCCATGGTTAGAGTACTTCCCAGGTTAAATTGTTTCTGAAAAGATTCAGATTCTGTTCTCATTGCCTAGACAGTGCTCTCAGGTACTAGGCTATGCAGTATTCGGGAAGTAGAACATGCTTTTCATGAGCTAGAGAATACAAGCAGAAACCTTGCCCTTTGCTGATTAGGGCATTCATCTAGATTGGCTTTCAGTCATTGAAGCAGAGATTTTTTCATGCTTTATGCAGTTCTTGGGTCATCATTGCCTCTTTCTTGAGCTGCTGTTGAGCAGCTGTGGAGGATATGGTGGGACCCACCACAGCAATGCATATGGATCCTGTATTAGGAAAGATGCTCTAAGAACACCGTTGAGGTGGAGCCCAGGGGGGGACGCTCAGCTTTGGGTCCTGGAGAGGTGAAGGCAGCAGGCAAAGGTTAAGGTATAAAGCTCTGACAAGACTGAGACGCTTTTGAGTCCACACAGAAACAGCACCTTGACACCTCTGGGTATTTGAAAGGAGTAAATTGAGGTACTTTTGACGTTGAGACACACAGATCTGGGTTACTCAGCAACTGAGGTGAATGACACCAACTAAAAGACAAAATCTTACAATATACTACAATACAAGGTTATTAGCCATTTTAAATATCCATGTCAAAATGTTAGCTGTTAGCCTTTTCAGTTAGGCCAGCAAAGAGTCTGCCTTTCTTAACACAGAGCCTTCCTCTGTTTTTCTCCAGGACAGCCTGTTTTGTGTGGTAGCTGCATTTGGCTGTTTCTACTATTGAAGATGGTGAAGGTTGCACAAAAGGACTGGGGGAGAGGAAGAGGGGATATTTTAGGATATTTTTTGTTAACATACTGTAAAGCAGCATGTCCTTCCTTTTTTAGAGTAACAAAGTACAGCTCTGCAAAGCACATCCTACACCTGTTACACTACAACATCCCTTCTTCCTTGTTGATATCAGTATGGCTTTCTTGTTGGTATCAGTATAGCTTTAAACAGGTTATTATGTCCTTTATTTAAATCACCCTTTGTTTTATATAAAGTCAACTGGTTTTGTTCTAAAAAAGCATACCGCTGATAGCCATTGTTTCTAAGATGAGCTAAGCTTTTGTCTTGAAAAGGTTACTTTTAATTTCCTGAGGTAAATGAAATATTTCTAATAAATGTAACATAATAAACGTATGTATTTACTTTTTGTCCCATGTACGTATACTTGCTGTTTCTACCATTTGTCCCCTTTTCTTCCACTCTACCCAATGCACCAACCTTGAATGCTTGTGTGAGCTTCTCAGATAACCATTTTCTGAGGATTTCTTGTAAACTAATCCATAAAGCTGACCTTATATTCTGGTTATCCAAATTTGTTCCCATGGCTCCTGTAAGAATTGGGCTGTCAATCTCAGCTAAGTGTCACAAGAGATTATGTTAATTTATAGGCAGATGAGATATTTATAACACTAGGAGAGGCCAGTAGCCTGCCCACCCACTGACTGCTGATACTCCTCTCTGCTGTAACTCCCCGTTTGGTCAGTGCACTTTGGCACCTGTTGACGCTGTGAGTAATCGGTGCCATTGCCAAGTTCAGTAGATACGGCGGTGCTTCCTCAGTCATTCCCTCTGTGTAACTATTTGGGTTGCAAAGGTGGTGCTCGGTGTCCAAATCTGTTAGAGCTGTAGCCTTTAAAGGAATGTTTGTTTTGCTACTGTAAATCGGAAAGGGAGTGTTAGTCTCACCTGCCCGAGAGTACGCCGTTCCTGAGAGAGCCTTTTAGACTGCTGAAGCTGGATGAGATGAATCCTGAATCCTACTCTCACCAACTGTTATAGCAGGACACTCTATCTGTGCAGCTTTTAGAAAGCCCAGAAATAACATGTTGTGATTTATCTTTTGGAATCATTCTCTTGCCTATAATCCTGGAACTAGCCTATTCCTGCTTCTGTCATATGTTTGTTTGAAAGCATGTTCATCTGATTTTCCTCTAACGGGATACTGGTAGCGACTTCCCTGGCCGTTCTACCACTGTTTGTGGCTGTCACAAGCTAAGGAAGCTGCAGAAATGATGCAAGAGCGCTGCTCGGGCTCTGTGTGATCCTGAGTGCCAGTTTGGTGAACAGTGAAACAGCCCAATAAAATTATTTGCCAAGAAGTGACAAATAACCCCAGACTTCTGTGTTATATATATTTTCTGTGTGATATATTTTTATCAAGTGACAGTGATGTATGGTGATTCTCACCTCCCACCTGCTCTGTTTGGGGGAGGGTTTTTTTTGTTTTGTTTTGTTTTTTTTAACGGCTGCTACACGAAGACATTTTGTGGACCACTGGTTTCATTCTGTGATAACTGACATGCAGCTAACCTTAACTGTAGCTCCATGGTAGCCTGTGCTGGGTATCTGAGGATACCTTTTTCCCTCAAGAAAGACCAGACTGCTGCTGAAGCAATGAAGACTAGTATCCTTAAGCTTTTGTGGTGAGCACAAACAGTCCTGCGCTGCAGCGTGCTGTGAAAAACTGCAACGAAGCCGCCGTTGCGGCTTCGTTAGATCTCCTTGGGATATGGTATCGCTGCATCTCTAGGCTTGCTTAGCTCCTTCCTTCGTTAAGTTGCGGAATTTAAATTTGGTGTTTGCTGCCTCAAGGAAGTCTATAGGGCAAAGTTGTGAAATGTGTCAGCTGGGGACAACGTGGCCTAAGAAAGTGAGATTTATGCAACCTCTCCTCGGCGTGTTTCCCCACGGGCTCGTCCCACCGTCTCTCTCCCGTTACTTTGGAAGCGAGCGGCCAGTTGCAACCAAATTTGGTAGCGCTTTCGAAGACGAGACATTGGGGCTGGGGGGTATCGACGGTCGGAAGCCGAGGAGAAGAGCGGCCCCAGCGGGGCCCCGGGCGAGGCGCGGGGCCGCCAGCCGCGCCCCCCTCCGCCCGCGCCCTCCCCCGCGGC
>NW_028187155.1:1307354-1357253 GCF_003343005.1 Rhea americana | reverse complement strand
CTAGGGTCTCGGAGGGGCTGTGGGGACAGGCGTTGCTGCCCGCGCTGTGCTGAGCTGTGGGGCAGGGGTAGGACAGCGGAGGGCCCGTGGGGTGGGGGCCCGCAGGAGGTGGGGCACTCACGGTGTGGCCGGACAGGTGCTGCCATGGGGAGGTGGGGAGGTGGTGGTGGTGCTGGGCAGGGGCATGTAAGGGGGCTGAAAGCACCCCAAGGGGTCAAGCAGGGGCAGTGGGGCCCGGGGATGGGGACCCTGCATGGGGGGCCAGGAGGAGCTGGCTGGAGATGGGCAGCGGCCCCAGCGCACTGGGGAGGGCCCAGCTGCAGGTGCCCCCCTGAAGAAGTGGGGCTGCTATAGGGTGCCGGTGGTTTGGGCGCTGGCTCTCATCTGGGGTGGACGTGGGGCTGAGCGGGGGGGTGTGCCAGGGGCTTGCTGTGGGGCAGCAGAGCTCTGGGGAGTGAGGGGGAGCACCTCCAGCTGCGCAGCAGGGAGAGAGGGGGCGTCGCGGGGGCCCAGAGCAGGGTCTGCTGGGGGCACGAGGCGCAGGGGACACCCGGCTCCGCGTGCAGCCTCCCGCTTTGGGGAGGGAAGCGGGAGAAGGCAGCGTGCAGGAGCCCGGCCGCCCAGGGGGAGAACCGCCCTGGGAGCCCTGCGGCGGCTGGGTTTGGGGCGAGCTGGGCTGCCTGGGGGGCAGGCGCCCTGGGGGTTTGCCGGACTCTCTGGTACAGGGCAGCAGTTGGGGCCGGGCTGACAGGAGACAGCAGCAGATGCTTCAGGAAACTTTTAAGTACATCGCTGGGGCTTTGAGTGCTGGGGCTACTGGAGGCATCTTCTGACCTATGGGACACAGCCAAGGGCTGGGGAGAGAGGAGCTGAACAGCTAGAAGGTGGCACTGCCAGGGGAGAAGGATGGTGTGACCCAGCTGCCGCACAGGCATGTGTCCGCCAGAGTCTTGGCCACACTGATTAACGGTTTTGTAATTAGACTTAAAGTCCGCAGTAATTCCGAGAGCTTAGATGCTTCTCACTAGAGCTTATTTTCTGTGAAGGGAGGTACAGACTGTTTCAGGTAGCTTTCCCTCCTCTTTTTCTGTCCCCACCCTGTCTTATTGCAACACCAGGTCTCCCAGCCAGCTGCTGGCTGAGACTGGTATTGTCAGATGCAGATACTGGTGGTTTTTTTATCCACAGGACTCCGGGGCCTAAAGACAGCCACCATTTTTACTTCTGAAATTCAGATAACAAATTCAGCCAGCGTTATCCTGGAGAAATGTCACATATGTAGAATTACTAAAATTGGTGCCTTGGACATTTCCTGATCCAAGATCTTGATTGCAATTGTCTTGAAATTATTGTCAGGAATAGACTTTCCAATGAGCCCCTAAACAGTAATTTTTAGAGCTAAGATTTACTATTTATGTGTAAACCTACTAAAGGAGGTTGCCTCCTCAGGTTTCAGAAGCCTCTGTATTTGAACCCTGTAGCAAATACAATATAATGCAAATCAAAAGTCAGGACAGAATGACTGCCCATCCTTGTACTTTAATGTCACTGGGCAAGCTCCAGATCTTCTCTGATGTTCTGTGTGAACCCTACTCTTGCTGCGTAGCTAACAAGGGAGACTCAGTGCCTTGGGACTGTGGGGTACTTAGGAGGGCTGTGAGTTCATGGAGAACATCTTGCTGGCAATCTTTTTTTCTGTATTTCGTAGCAGCTCTGCTAAGTGATCATGCCACACTGTTTTCAGCTGTGGTATTGTTGGAGGGTTATCTTGAGCCATTTGGGACTTTGTTGGTGGAAAATAGTATCTTTTCATAGCTGCAGAACACAGGTACCACGTTCCTAAAGAGATTTTCTCCATGCTTAATGATGCTTGGGTTCTGCTTGAAGAAATACTATCAGTCTGCCTATAGCAATAGGGGATATGAGGCTTGGAGGTTTTTTAGCAAGTATAGCAAAGATCCTGGTCTGGATTCTGTTTTTACAGTGCGTGGCACTGGCTGGACTGGAATCACTTCTTCGTTCATGTGACTATTAATATGCAGCAGGATAACTACCTTTGCTGAACCAAAATAGCTGAAGCAGCCCATATTTTAAGTGTAAATAGGATTCGGAGTGCCAGACCCTGCAGTAACCTTCATGGTGGGTTTGAGGGCTTAGACGCATCTCAGTAGAGCTAAGACATTATGGGAAGAGCAGCCATGCTGCAGAAAGAATTGCAGTTTTCTCTTCAGGTGAGCAGTCTGGGTCACTGCCACTGTGCTATTCCCCCTCAACTTTCACATAATCTTTAAAAACACCCAAACCTAGTGACTAGATGATAGACAGATGCCCTCAGTCTAGGGAGTCAGAAGGACCTGGACCTCACAAGTCTGGTCTGTGAATTAAATTATCTTGGGGAAGATTGTTTAAGTATAGAATGAAGAAAGATCCTGATCTCTCCCAGTCATTATGGAGAGGTTAACCCTAATCCTGCAAACAGGCTTTGATTAGTTTCTAGAGAAGTCTGTGATGAGTCATTAACTTCTTCTGACATTAACCTCTTCTGAGTCCCTCTGTCTACAGCAGATCTCTACCGAGGTACATATCGGTAAGATTAATCACAGACTGAAGGTTGGAGATGGAGGAGAGCTGAGAAAAGAGTTACCAGAGTCTGTTCCCTGTATGAATACGGAATGCCGGGTCATTTGGATGCCTTACAGCCTGGCATGGTAAATTATCTGAAGTGACAGGACTTCTTCCTTTTCCCAGAGGATCTCACTTAGGTGTCTTCCGTGTGTCACAGCTATTCTTCATTGCAGACAGCTGGCAGAATGCAAAGTTTGGTAGTATTTGCCTGCAGATGAGTCAGCAGAGGAGAAATAGCTTGCTTCTGCAAAGTGGAATGATCTTGTAGGCAGAGCAGCACATGACAGTGACATCTGATTATGCTAACACCTCCCAAGTTCAGAGGGATGGTATGGGAGCCTGAAAGTAGGCTGTGCCGTTCAGGGAACTCGGGAGCTTTGGTATCGGAGAGGCCTCGCTCTTCCAGTCTTGCACTGACTCAGTTCTCTGCTGGGAAATGCAGCAACTTCAGACTGGAGTGTTTACCAAGTTGTTGTACTCACCTTGTTTTGCACACACTTTGAGATTAAGTAGCAGGATTTATTCTGTCTCTTCAAGTAAATCTTCAAGCAAAAAAAAAACAGCGGGAGTGACACAAGAAATTCTGCTTCTTCATGTAAATCTGCAAACAATAATATTCTTTAAGAAATTCCTTTGGACATAAAAACGCAAAGAATGCAGATGAGTCAGGTCCTCATTCCATCGATGTGCTTTGGGTGCAGAAATATCAGATCTGTTATGTTAGTGTACTGTGAGGCAAATAGTTCTCTGACACCAAAAATGCGTATGCTCAAGGCTAAACAAAACATCAGTACTGTTCATGAAGATGCATTCATTGAGATAAGCCTCTGGCCAAGCAATGAGATTTACTGCACCTATTCTACGACTTTTTCCATATGCCAGAGGTGTTAGCTTTGGTGTTGTGGTTAAATTCTAACTCAGAATGATGCTGTAGTTAGCTCACAGGAAAAAAGTCTTAAATTCCATCCCTGCCTGTGTAAATACTTGTCTGTGTGAATTGATGCCTGTCATTTTTCCCTCCCAGAAGTGGCTGCATTTTTATGTCAAATGACTTGAGCTTTGTAGCATTACTCTCAGCCCCAGTTTAAAGAAAATTCCTATTTCTTCCCTCTACCACTTCCCTCCTCTGTTCAGGATCTACATTTAGGGGCTGAATAGAGTGATTGCTTGGCAAGGGGGGAGACTCTCCACCCGCCTGACAATCAGCTGCTCCTCGCTGCGCTCTCTCTCCGGAGCTGAGCTCGCTGGCAGGTGATGCAAGGCACTTCTTCGATATAGGATGTGAACCGAAGAAATGAGTTTCGGAAGCAAAGCCCCAAGTGTCTCCTAAGTGGCACAGAGACTGTGATTTGCCCCATGGGCCCTTCGCTAATAGTTTTTTGTTTTTTTTAACTTTGCTCCTGGTGCTCATATTCAGCACAGACTCAGTTATGCGAGAGTGATGTCGTAGACCAAAAAGAACAATGCTGATATTTTCCAATAGAGCTCTTTCTTCTGATTAGGCCAAATTTTTATCTTTGAGATTTTCAAAATGAGCTCTCAAAGGAACCTTTTCTTCCCCCTTCCCCATCTCCTGCAAATATAATTAATTTTAGAACAGTCAAGTGTTTTGCTCATTTGGGGAAGCAAAGAGAGTGTATACTCATGTGTTAAACTCAGTTACAGATGCTGGTCCCGTTGTTACTTAGTAATTGTTTAGGGTGCTATTTTAGTCCTTTGAGTCAAAATAAAATATTGTAAGATTAGTAGCTTTATTGCAGCGAGGTATAGTTTATTTTTTAAGAACAAGTTGTTCCCTTAATGAAGGCTGGTTTTGTGCTGGGAAGACGTCTGACAAATACGCTAGCCACAGGGTAGAGGTTTTAAAGCTCTGAAGAGTGGTAAAATTATTGTTTAATTTCTGCATTAATGTGAGTAATTAACAGAGCTGCGTCACTCACGAAGCACCCAGCCCAGCTCTCTGGACACTGCAGCGGTTCCTTTAGCAAGATCTAGCCTGTAACATCAGAGCAGAGAGAGCATATTTACACCGTCCTCGAAGCAGGGATGTCTCCCTGGGTGGTTTGCAGGTGGAGTCGTGCCGGCTGCTGGCAGGCTGGGCGGCTGCCTTCCCCTGGGCCCTCGTGCCGAAGTAGAGCGGAGAAGTGCCACCTCCTAGCTGCAGTGTGGCAGCACCTCTGATCAGATTGCCTGTCAGCTTTTAGTGCCTGACCTTTGCTGCCTGTGTAATACACAGCAAATCCATTCACTTGAGCTATTGTTTGCTATCGTTTGACCCTGCACACCCGGAGAAGTGGGAAAGTGAGTTAAGGCCAGAGGAAAGAGAGTGAGTGGGTGTGGAAGGGGTTGAAAGAGGCTCTTGGAGATTTCTGCTGCGCTTGGACAGTGTTTCTGTACAGCAGCATAAAGCGTGATGTCGTCCTGTGCTGGCACCTACAGTTCATTAGCTGGTTGTGGCCAATGCACTTAGCAGCAAAATGCTGGTGGTATCTTGGAAAGAGAGCGTGCTTGTGGGCTTCAGATGCGCAGAGATGTCTGGTTGCTCTGATGCGCCAGGCTAACGTGGAAACAACCTTGCCTGTTGGTGCATGGAGGCTGATATATCTGTGCTTTAGCACCAGAAATGGTGCTTTTTAATATCTTGCTGAGGGATTGCTCTGCAACGTTGTGGAGTGAGTGCCTTCAGCTTGTTAACAGACCTTCCAGTTGTCTCCCAAGAGAAGGAAAATGAGTGGTCAGGGAATGAGGTGACTTGGAGCATAGTGAAATCATTTTGACCAAGTAACAAGAAAATCTGCAGCCATTTCCCCTTATATGGTCCGTGAATGTTCAGGTTACTTGAGCCATAGACAGAGGTCTGTTTGTTTTACTTGAGCTGAGTGGTTTCTGGTAAGACCATGGTGGTGAAATAAATCACTGATACAGAGTACGCTTGTGAGACGGTACTGTGCAAAACCTAAGAAATGCTTATTTCATACCCCATGTTTTGAAAGGCACTGTGGAAGCCACTGTGTTTGTAGCATCCCTGTGCATGATTGTTACACTGAAGCTCCAGAGTTACTTGCTTGAAAGCTAAATGTTTGCTTAAGAGTTTGAAGACATGGAGCTTAGGGCTGCAAACTCTCTGTGCCTGAGAGATTGCTTTTGCACACTCCAGTATGTTTGTTGTTAGGAAATAGTAAATAAATTACTGGAGTAGGGGAAAGTCAGCAAACCTCACTCCCAGGCATTGTGGCATGGGTGCTGGCTGGATCATCCAGTTCTGAAATGTCTGTGTGACAGCCTTTCCACTGATCCCTTTGGAAGAGGGTTTGGCTTTTCCAGCTATTCTTCACTGTCGCTTTTGTCTGAGGTTTTTTTTTTTGGTCTCCACTACGTTAGACCCAACATGATCCACTAAGAAATACAAAAGACAATATATACAAAATACTCAGGAGTATTTTTTGACTTCCCAGTCATCTGAGATTGTCTTTTGTATTTCTTAGTGGATCATGTTGGGTCTAACGTAGTGATTTGGCATGCCTCTACGCATGTAGCCCAAAGCCAGTTCAGCTGCGTTTGGCCCTAACATGGTTTGTGAAGTATCCTGTGGATTCTAGGTGGGGAGGTGTAAAGGAAATCTCTCTCGTTTTGGTTCACATGTTATTAAACTGTGCTTGATTTCTTACTTTGGAACATTCCTTAACTTGGAGTCATTTGTGCTTGATTAAGTGCGCTCATTCAATCTGCATCTGAACAGTTCTCTTTCCATAAAGTTTGTATTTCTTTGTTGCTGAACACTGGAGATTTGCCCCATGGCCCTTACTGAGGACAGTCTCACTAGTCCTGAGCGGGAATGCCTGGCAGGGAACGGGGYAGCTGCGTGGCCCGGAGGAGGAGGATAGCGTTCAGAAGGGCAGCTGCCCTCTCGTGCCGGGTGTTTTTGCCCCACCTAACACGTACCAGCACACCCGCTGTGTGTGGGTGGGGAGAAGCTTTGAATGCCGTGCAGCCCTCGTCGTTTGGGTGTAGAGGCATGCACGTAAGCATCATTCCTGGGTGGAGGGGTCATGCTGCTCTCGGGAAAGGCAGGACAGGAGTGCTATCTGCTGCCCTGGAGATCTGTATGCTTCAAGTGAACAAGTTGGGTAATACCTGGTTGCTATTCTTTAGTCTTAAACTTTGCAAATACAGCATCTGTTCCTAACTCTTGCTGCAGCAAGAGGCTGCATCACCAGAAAAAGGTAACGTTTGGTGCCATGCATTAGTATAAATCCCTAGCTTTCCTTCAACAACATGAAATGCTAGGCTTCCTAGTGGTGCATAGGCAGGAAGGCAGGGCTATTGGAAGGTAGCAGTGTATGAGGACTCCAGTTCAAAAGCAGGGATAGCTTAACTCCAGATAGCTGTCGTGATTTCTGTCCCAAACTAGCTGCCTGTCTCTCCATTCGCTAGAGAAGCAATTTAGTTGAACCACCCCTAATTACAATCTGGTACATAAAGAGAAGCCAAAATTAAGTATACCCCAATGTGTCATCCATAGCTGCTTCACAGCCAACTGAGTCACCACTGCAGTGGGAACAGGGGACAAGAGGGAAACATGGTGGCAACCCCCTGAGGTGAGCTGTCCCTCACTGTCACACAAACAGCAAAGCAAACTGCAAGCAATCTAGTTATTTAAGTTGTGACTTGGGGTTGTTCTCTCTTCCCTCATTTCCCCACCCTTATCGTTCTGCTTAAAATCACTGCCTGCTCTCTTCAGGACTGTTCAGGGACCTCGTACACCAGTCAGCTGCTTGGTCCTGAAGAGGGGGAGGGCAGAAGGGTACAAGAGTGTTTGCATTCAGTATCATCAAAATGAGAACTGGGGGAGGGCTGAATGTGGACTGGGCATAGCTTAGGCTGCCTTTCAGATGCTAAAATAGCATAATTAGCTTTGTACTAATGATTTATAACTTCCATTGCAACTCTTGTGCGAGTTTGTCTCCAGCCAGCTGACTGCTGCATGCTTCTCCCTGCAGAGCAGCTCTGAGTTGCATTAAATGATTCAGTATTCCCACCAGGCACCGTTTGTCAAGCCTTGGCAGCTGATGCCAAATACAACTGGCTAAGCCTCTTGTTAGGTGGTTGTGTCTTTGGGCTGACCTTCGGTACACTGAGCCTGTTATTGACTGATTTTTGCTTTGGAAGAACTGAGAAATACATATTTTTTTTTTCTTTTCTTTCTTCATTTTGTTCTAGTTCTTACTGAACGTGCTTGGCAAGATGGAGCCACCAACTTCCTCCAGGCTGAATTCTCGAAAGAGAAGAAAAGATGGATCTGGCCCCAATGGAGCAACAGAGCCGGATGGAATCCCTCCAAAAATGCCCCGTCGCTCATTTGTAAGTACGCAAAGATGCTGAGCTTTAGGTGCCTAGGAAAATTAGGATATTGAAGTTGTAACAGCAAAAAGAGAGAAGTGTTTTTTTTTTTTTTTGGTGAGGACACAGAAAACGAGAGGGAGGAAAGAAGCAAATGAGAGTAGCTATCCTTCTTGCAAAGCCAGTTTGAAATCTTCCTTTGGCTCATTCTAATAACATACTTACAACATGGGCTTAAATTAAGTCTGAGGCAAGCGTCGCTAAGCTGCTTTTGTGGTGTGTCCAAGTTGTTTGTAGTCACTTAATCTGTGCCCAGACTAGCATGCATAACAGCAGGCATACATAACAGATATGCACATACAACAAATAGGGAATAACAATTGTTTTTTCAAAGGTAGGTTTTCTTAGTGACCCAGGGGAGGGAGAAATACTCAAACCGAGCATGTTTTTACACATGCACTTAATAGGAAGTGTTCAATCTTGTTCGAGTTAGGGGAACTGTGGTTGAGCTTGAAATTTGTGAGCACCTGCAGAAGAAATCTACTGAAACCACTGTTCTAAACACCAGGAAGATGACTTTGCTTTTAATTCTCCTGGTCTGACAGGAGACTCTATTTGTGTTGTAGATACTTCAGGATTGTTCAAAAAAAAAAAAATCCTTCTAGATCAAGCTTGGGATAGCTTTATGAAGATAAAACCAAAGTGTGTCTAGAATTCTAAAGACTGTGTCAGTTAATTCCAGTGTAAAGAGTTGACTTTATCTTGTCCTTGCTGCAATACTGTGGTGATGAGCTTTTTACAGCTCTCTTCCTGGGGCTCTCATGTGAATCACATGTTCTCTAGTTGCTCTTTCCTTATCTCTATCAGAAGCCAGCTGCCATCCAGTTCTCGTCATACAGGGTCATAGTCCTTGGTAAAATACAGTGACGTATTGAAGCTTTCCTCTCTTCCGTAACAGAATTTTACTCTTTAGGACTACTTCAGTCCTGTCCCAAGGTATTAGACAGATGATAATTAAATAAAAGCAGCATCAGCCTGCAGATTGCAGTGAGAATTGTTGGGGGCAAGCATTGGGAATGAATGCTTGAGCTTTTGAAGTGACTTATCCCACAGAACCTTAGTATCCTTGGCTTATGTCAAAACCCACTCTGTCCCTCCTGGAGACTCCATATGTTTCAGAGATGAAAGAGAGACACAAACATAACTTATTCCATGGGATTCTCTTGCTCTTGAGGTTGATGTCTGGCTTGTGTTAGAAATGAAGCATCTGTCTGGGAATGGAACAAAACAAGTAATAACTAGTCACCTTCCGAACTTCCCGGCTGCTTTTTTTTTTTTTTTTTTAACAACAAGGCTAATGTGGATCTCCTGACAAAAGATTTTTTTTCTTCCTTTTGTGAAAGATGTATTTAATGTAGCAAGAATAGTAGAGTTGCCTAACTATAACATTACCTCGAAGCCCTTACAGCTCCTGACTAAACAGCTGGCTGATGGAGTGTTCCCCTGAAGCAGCAGGGCTCTGCAGCAGATGGTAGTAACAAGCCTGCTGACGCACAAGCCTGTTGTATTGTGCATGTTAGGTTGTGTCCTGACCCTTGTAGGCAAAGCAGAGGAAGGGCATTATTGATAGGAGCTTTTGAGGACATTTTTCTGTGATCCTCTGAAAGTTTTGATAGGCGTTTGTCGTTTTATTCCTAGCTTCATATCAGATATGTGACAAAAGCAAAGAATCTGATTTTACTACCAAGTCCTAGGTGTAATGGCTGTGATGAAAGGAGAGGAGCACAGGCCTTACTTAACAGTAAAACTGCAAAAGTGAAAACAAAAGGTATGGAAGCTAGGCAGTTCATCAAAAAGCCAGTAAGACTGGATTGGGCAGATGAATTTTGCTCTTTTTGAAGTAAAAGCTTAACGTTTCTGAAGTACCAGCAGGTGTATAATGTTCTCCAGAGTTCTCCAAGAACCTCGTGCAGTAAAATTTGGGATCTTAATAGAGAAGGTGATATATAGGAAACACGGGTACCAGAGCCTCAGTAAATGCTCTCATTATTGTAGATTTTCAGGAACATCACTTTACTTGAATGCAGTGGCCGGTGGTTGCTTTCCTGTGCACTTCTCTTGGAGATCTGTAATAATGAATAACATTAACAATAAGAGCAGCAATCTTTCTGGCTGCAGTGTTGCTGTGCACCATGGCAGGATGCTGTAGTGGGTCGGGAAATGAGGGAGAAAACTGCTGATTAGATTAGCTTTTTGCAGCTTAAAGGTGCTATTGTAATAATCTGCAGACTTGTTTCCTAGTCTTCTAGTTCAGGAAAGAGCAATCCATTGCTGCCTCCCACCTTCCCGCTAGAAGGAAATTGAGCTGTTTGTTCCATTATGGGAAAGGCAGACGTTTTGTTCCCATTCAGAGGAGAACATACTCAGAAACAATACCTAAACTTCAGCTGCTGATTGAACATACCACTGTATTCAAGGCAGTAGATTAGAGGAGATTTCCTAAGGCACTAGGGTGAGTTTTGCCACAGATCAAGATCAGTCTCTCGCTGTGCTGGCCCATGAGATGTGTGGTGTTGCACACATTCCTTGGGGATTTGTGCTGCTCTTGGTGCTGTTCTTTTGCTGGTTCATATACTCAAATCGAGGAGCTGTTAAAATCTGTACATCACGGCGCAGGCACTCGAGCGCAGTAAAGTGGCTGTCTTGCCTGGGTGGGCAGAGCTGAAGCTGTGACGGTGAAGTTTGCTGAAGCTTGACTTCTGCTGTTGTGAGCAGCTGTTTGTCAGAACTAGCTGAGCCTGAAGTCTTTTTAGGGGTCCCAGTGTGAAATACCATCTCCTTAACTTTCTCTCATGCATGCTCTCGTTCGCTCTCTTGTGCGCTCACGCTTCCTCAACTCAAACTACTCACCCTGCAGAACTGTTCTGAGGTTTAACGCTAACTAGTCTTTCAGTATATGTATATGAATCTTGCAAAGACACAGTGAGTGAGTCACTTAATGGCACTGCTGTTGTATTGCTGCCACTACATAATGCATTCACCTTTGCGTTCTCATGACTAACCTTCTCTGGCTGTTTAGGGACTGAGGGAGCCAGCTCCGTTTTCAGATGAAGTGGAAATCGATTACAGCAAGCCATACGTCAGAGTAACGTATGAAGAAGCGATGAGAGGAACCCCTTGTAAGTAAAACCATACTGGAAGGGCATTGTATAAATACTGAGTTTTGGCAGGGTGGTGGTTAGGGATGACTTGGGTTTCCCTGAGACTGATCCAACCTTATGTCTCAGACCATGTTTGCCCCCAGTGATTTAGTTAATGCTCTGGTGATGGATGACTGCTTCTGTGTCAATTTGAGCATGCCAATCCCAACTGAAATTAGAGCCTCAGTTTGTGAGGAGTTGCACATACACCTGTAAACTGATTTAATGCAAATAAAAAAAAACATATTTTAGCTCTTCCTGTGCCACTGACAGCTACAGAGTAGCATCAGAGCTGAATGTTTTTCTGTACTACTTTGTCTGAGGCAGCTTAAAGTTAGGCAGCAATTCAGAAGTCATCTCTTTGAAATGGACAAATGAAACTAATGTACACCTTTTCCCAGAATATCCTCCTCTTGCCTGGATTTAAATTAAAGTCAGTGTCATTGAACACAACCCCATAAGAACATGTCATTTTATTCTCTGAAGGAGACTGAGAAAAACACTATTATCTTTGCAAGCCCAAAGAGGGAGGCAGAGGGCAGGACTCACTCCTTCTGAAGGGAGGCTACTCTCTCTTGTGAAGCAGAGTGTGCAGATGATGCTGTCTTTCTTGGCCTCTCTGTTACAGAGACCCTGAGACAATAAAAATACTGCACTTCTAATTACCTGACTGTTGCCAGTGTTGAGAGGTAAGCCAACTCTGACGGGGACCTGGCAGTGGTTTCTGAAGGTCTCTCTGAAGATCTAGTGCTCTTTGTAGTCCATATTAGTTTCCCAGCCAAAAATCTCCAGAGCCCGCTCAGAGGTCTCCAATTTCAACACCGATGGCTCCTCCCACCTGCTGAGATTAAAATACACTGCATGCTTCCTTGCTGCTTTTTCTGACTGTGCTCAGGAACTGTAGCTGTTGCAGGTATGGAGGAGAGGGGAAAATGTCCCAAGCCGTTTTTCAAAACATGAATGCACTTTAATAAAGGCATGCAAAGACCAGCCCTCTTCTGGCATGCAGGAAGCTTTTACAGTCTTCAGGCATTCGATCTTTGGCTCTTTGGAGCCTCCTGGCACTATCAAACTGTGGTATTGTTGCCAAGTGATTGTAAGAGGCTGTCCTCAAACTGACTCCTCTGCTTAGCTTGGACCTAACATCCCTTCATTTGCATCAAGGCTTCCTCTTGCTGCCTCATGTGCTCTGCCTCTAGGCACCTTCAGGGCCCTGCCTAGGTCTATGAGGGTACAGGTCTCCTGCTAGTTATCTCTACCCCCTTCCTCATTGCAGCTCTGCTGTCTCTCAGTCTGTGCTGCCCCTCCATGTCTGCTGGCTGAATTGGGCCACAAAGCAGACCATTCCCAAGTGTGTCAAATACCAAGAATGTGCAACTTTCTGTTATTAGCAGCAAGACAGCTGGAGTCCTGTGTGGTCCCAGGAGACCAGCAGTCCCTGAGTCTCCTGTTATTATGTGGCAGTACTAGACTATTTCATTTAACCTCAGTGCTGACTTTAGAAAGAAGAGCTGCCTTGAGAGTGGTGACTGGAAGAACGCTTTGTTCCTCCTTATTTATCTATGGATTTAGTTGATAGCTCCAATAGGACAGCAGAATGGGATTTCACATTCTTTCTGAATGGCCTACCTGGGTTTTCAGGTGCAGCTACATACATGCTTCATGGGACTAGAGGGAGCCCCTGATGCTGGTGAGGAGCCAAAACAATCTGGTCCCTTAGACTGGTAGCTGTGGGAGTGAGCTGCAGAAAGGAAGATGCTGAGAAGGTTCTTTGAGATGCCATCTCGGCTGGCAGGAGAAAACATTTTGGCCAGTTCCCCTCTGGTAGCTCACTGCTGTGTGGAAGTTAATGCTGCATTTGGATTTCTATAGGAGAGGATGATCGGAATTTGCTTTCCTTTTGATCTCCCTTCACCTTTTTTGGTGGGTATGTGGTAGGTTTTGAATCTGCTTTTGAATGTGGTTGTATTTCAGCTCTGTGCTCAGATGCATTTGTTTCCATGTGGGAAGGAAAAAAGAGACAGCCATTTCTTTTCTCTAATCTTTCCTGGCTATGGCTCTGCATTCTGACAGTTTTCTGAAGCTCCCTTTTGAGTTTCAGAAGGTCCCCAAATGCAGACACGAGCAATAACTGCTTCTCCAGCAATGGATCTTCACAAATGTGTCTGTCTGTCTCTTTGGCACAGTGGATCGCCCTGTCAGAGTTTATGCTGATGGAATATTTGACTTGTTTCACTCTGGACATGCCCGGGCCTTGATGCAAGCAAAGAACCTCTTCCCAAACACATACCTCATTGTGGGAGGTAAGGAGTGATCTTGTTGACTTTGGCTCTCTTAGGAGTGCCTCCAGTGTTGTGCATACAGATGGCACAACTGGGTTTTTGTCTTTTCTTTATAGTCTTGGTGGCAGTAACAATTGTTACAACTCCCATTCTGCTGTGGGAGTCTTGTTGCAATGTGTTGAGAGGCAGGAAGTCTGCAGAAAGTAATCCTGTAGCAAAGGAGCACAGGAGGAAAAGACCTGTGACCCAACTGTTCTAACTTGGCCCCTCTGTTTTGTCACAGGTGGTGTTGAGTTGCGCATCTGAGTATCAAAAAATACTACAGGCAGTTGAGCATCTGCCTCTTGAAGGAGACAGTTAATGAGGAACAAATTCTCCATAGCTGGTTGAGCTTTGCATAATCTTTACATCCTGCACATTCCTCTCCTTTTCCAGATCTCTACTGGATTTTGCTTATGACCAATTCAAAAAGAGCATGGAGAGATAATAGTAGTTCCTTGTGCACATGATTGGCCCTGGAGAAGTCTGTGAGATTCCTTTTCTCCAAATAAAAGTTTCTCATTCTGTCTATTAGGCCCCAAGCTCTTTCGATGATACCAGGAGTAATCTGTGACTCCCTGAGATAGCAGAGGTTTTTCAGCCAGACCCCTTCAAAAATATACAGGGAAAAGAAACTTTCTTCTGGCTTCTGTCTTGTGCCGACTTCTGTCGGTACAGTGCCTCTATAGCCATGCTTTGATCCACCTTTCTGGTATGTGGTACCAAAAGCATGTCAAACTGTAGGTGTTGTCTATCACAAAGTAACCTCTAGTCAGCGTGCGTAATAATAGTAAGATATCAGAACTGGAAATACGTCTAACTAGTTTTCTTAACTACCACTAGGTACCGGAAGCAAAATGAGACTCTGATCTGTAATATAGCATTAATAATTTCTTCATGAAGCTTGTTTCCTATCACTGTTTCATTCATTGATGAAGGTTATTTGTTGTGGTGCTTCTTATATGTTTTTTGTGTGAGCTACAGTAGTGCCTAGAAGGGGATGGGAGATAAGAGAGGTGAAATAGTTGCTCAAATCTGTAAGATGCTCCGAGTTTAGAAATCTTGAAGGCTGAATGGCAGCTCAGTGTACATAAATGTTGTATATCAGTCAGAAAAATAACTTCAGGTGAAAGTATTGTTAACGTGTTAGTGTAACAAGCTGTGTAGACATGCCATCTGCCTCTGGGAGTCTGGTGAGGAGACAAGGAGCAATGCGCGCTGCATTCCTCGCGCTAGGAACTGAGAGAGACAAGAGGCTACAGCCCAGGTGAATGCTGGCTTCAAGCTGGGAGCAGTCTCACCCTCTCTTTATCGTCTGTTTGTCCAGAGCATAAATACATCCAATACCAGTGAGACTAGCAATGCCTTGTTTACTTTTAAGTCTGATAACTGAATAAAGCTCCTTTCTTAATGTCTTACATGTGGATTAAGAAGAGTTATTTGTTTACTTTCTCATAAAACCTGATCATTAAACTAGCTTGATTTGCTATGAACTTGCTCTTTGTTTTAGTATGTTTTTTCCCAAGAAATATGATATGATATTTTGTGAAATCAGAAACTGAAACCTAGGGAGGTTGAGAGTGAGGGGCTTTCCAGTTTCCAGAAGAGACATTCATAGGTAAAAAAGCAGGTTTATGCTAAGTAGAGCCCCAGGTGCCACTTCATACAGAAAGAGACTGGTTTTCTTGGTAACCATCATAGGCTGTAGAGTCCTGGAGGGTTTAGGGTATAGATCCCCAACTTGGACAGAAATCCCTCAAACACATGGCCAATTTCCTGTGATAAACCTGAGTAGAATTGCCCAAGAGCTTAATGCCTTGCCACCACTCCCCGTTTCTGGTGCTTTGTGGCTGGAAGAGTCAGGTTTGAAGGTGCCAACTTCTGTCAACAGCTGGAACTGCCTGGCTTGGCAGGTATGGCAGGGGTGTAGGCGGTCCTTTAACAGTAAAGCATTGGAGTAAATATCCTGGACTCACACTTCTCTGTGCCTGTTTCTTCAGTCTGTAGTGATGAGCTGACCCATAACTTCAAGGGCTTCACAGTAATGAATGAGAACGAGCGGTACGACGCTGTACAGCATTGTCGCTATGTGGACGAAGTGGTGAGAAACGCACCATGGACACTCACGCCGGAGTTCCTGGCAGAGCACAGGGTAATATGGGGTATCTCATCTGTTTTGAATTTTGATTGTCATGCTCTTTGCAGCAAGAGTTTATCCATGGGCTCATTCTCTGTCTGAGCAACTCATTTATGTTTAAAATCCTTAAATACAGAATGAGCTAGGTTATGGGAACCAAGTCAGTTTCTTGGGAGATTAAAAGCATTTACTGATCTGGAAGGCAGTGTTGAAATAAAATAGAGATTGTGACAAAGAAAAGAGGCCAGAGTGGGCAAGACAATTCTCACTGTTTTAAGAGAAGTTGATGCTAGTGACTGGTGTGAAACAAGCAATAGGGAAAGGATAACATAGGTTGAAAGAAATTTCTGGACGTCATCTGGTCTAACTGGCTACTTACAGCAGGGCCAGCTTAGATCTGTGTCAGCTTCCCTACAACAAGAAACTAGGCAAGCTCTCTTTTCATCCCTATGTCAGTAGGAAAGATAAAGTGAAAGGAACCTCTACCATTTGTTGACCTGCTTTGGGAGGTGAAGGAGTTAGGGTGTTCAGAGGAGCTTACTTGGTTTCCCTGGGTACCATTAACAAGTCATTTCTTTGTGGAGTTTAAAGCAGCTGTACCTTACTCCCAGCTTCTCTTTGTTGTGTGCTTACCAGCTTGATGGATACGCAGTTGCCAGTGAGAACTTAGGACTGCTCTGCATTGCTTTTTCATTAATCAAAAGCACCTTGCTGTTCTACCTCATGCTCCTGCATGGAGGAGTTGAGCAGGAAGTAACCATCCTTTGACAGAAAGCATGAAACCTGCATATGCAATGTAGAATTGTGACTCACATTGCTCTCTCAATTTTCAGATTGATTTTGTTGCACACGATGACATCCCATATTCTTCCGCTGGCAGCGATGATGTTTATAAGCATATAAAAGAAGCAGGTGGGTCTGGGTCAAGTTCTCTAGGAAATCTTGTCAAAGATCTAAAGTTTCTGTTGTGCTCCTGTCAGGCAGAATTATGTCAGAGGAAGTGGCTGGCACTCTGCAAATGAGGTCCTCTCCAGGGAGCTCCGGGGCCAAGAAGGAGCCCAGATTTGGGCCCTAGTTCATAAGGCCAGGATTGTTGCACCTTCCAGGCTGCAGAATTGCCCTACATTAATTTCTGCTTCTAGTCTAGTTGTCATGATTGAAGTAACAACCACCTTTTTGGAAAAATATTCTGGCTTAGTTTACAGATTCTCACAAATGGAGAAATGGCATGAACTTTGCAAAGTGGTTCCTCTAGTTGATTGCTGTAAAACTTGGTGGAGGTGCAGCTTATTTAAATCTAGCTTCAAACCCAGCCACCAGAGCTCATTACATTCCCATCTGCTAAATTGAGAGAACCCCTTTCTCTCCTGTCCTTGTCTCCACACTGTTCCAAATACAGTGGGTTATAGATAATAGTCTTTAAACCAGCTGAAGTAAAGAGCTGTAGCTTTTAATTAGAAGGTATATTTTGACACTTGCTTAGGTCTTCCTTAGTTTCTCCTCATCCTCCCAGAAAGGAGGACCCCAGTGTAGTATATTCAAGGGCAGAGACATGGTGGGGTGAGGACAGTTGGGAAATGTGCTCTTGACAAGAGAGGTTCTTTCTAATAGAGGTGGCAGCAGCTTTTTGCCATCTATCTCGGTACAGCTCTCCAGAGTCCTGTTCCCCAACTTTAGGCATGTTTGCACCAACTCAGAGGACTGAAGGGATCTCAACATCAGATATCATCACCCGGATTGTGCGGGACTATGATGTTTATGCCAGAAGAAACCTGCAAAGGGGCTACACAGCTAAAGAGCTCAATGTCAGCTTCATAAATGTGAGTTGAAGTGTATCTTGCAACAAGCTGAATGAAGCAGAGTCTTAGAGTGTGTGATTGGAGATCCTTGCCTAGTGGGAACACAGTCCTGATGGTAAATGGCAAATCTGCACAGCTAAGCAATTGCACCAAATGATGTCCTTGTAGTAGAAGCCAGGCTTCTTCCTCCTCTTAAACTTTTCCTGTGAAGAACAGACCCACATGGAGGAACTGGGGTTTTGTTAACGCTGTCCAATTGTCAGAAATGACAATTTGGTGGAATTTTACCTGTTGAGAGAATTGAAGATAGGGTGAGATATATGTTTTCTTCAGTTGTGTGGTGTTGGTTGTTCATGGCAGCACCTGTTGTGTCCCATATCACTTCTCTTCCCTCAGCTGTCTTCATAAGGAAGAGTCATTCTTTTTAAGATTAAATCTGATCTTGTTCTCCTCCTTGAAGCTGCAGGAACAGCAGTGCTTGGGTAGAAGAGAAGGGCATGCTCTAGTGCTATACTGTGTAGCTCTTAGCACACAAGCAGGATATGGGGCAGAAGGCTTTTCTAATGCTGGAAATAAGGTAGTAAACATTTCTCTTATCACCAAGACAGATACCATGTCTATTTTATAATATAATCAAATGCAAAAATAATGAAACTGGAGAGGTTATGGCTGCCTGGCCTGTCTTTAGAGTATATCTCTGCCTCTGTTTAGGAACACGCAGCAACCCAGCAGCCAGCAAAGACTTGTGCTGTCGTGATATGCAAAGTGACCTACAACAGGTCAGAATAGTCAAGCATGTTCTGTTTTTTCCTGACTCAAGCCTAATCTATATATTGTATAAATATTTTCCTCTTCCATGCATTGCTCTTAGATAGTGGTTATCTGTGGGTTTAGTCTCACTCTGGTCTGTGCCAGTGCCTGCAGCAAAGCATCTCACAGCCCCACTATGTGTCTGCCATTTAGTCTAGAGAAGAAGTCTTTGAAGTGAAAGAGAAGTGTCATGAAACTAATGGCGATGCTAAGTCTTAAGCAACTGTTCAGTTTAATAACATAGAGCAGCGATGGTCACTGCTCAAATCTGGTGAGCCGTATTCTGATCCACCATTTCTCTGCAGGAGAAGAAATATCACCTCCAAGAACGTGTGGATAAGGTGAAAAAGCGGGTGAAGGATGTAGAGGAGAAGTCAAAGGAGTTTGTCCAGAAAGTGGAGGAGAAGAGTATTGATCTCATTCAGAAGTGGGAAGAGAAGTCCCGGGAGTTCATCGGCAATTTCCTGGAGATGTTTGGCCCAGAAGGCGCATTGGTAAGGCGCCTCTCTGGGAAAAGGGGGAAGGGAATTTCAGAGAGCTTAGCAGTCAGAGTCAGGTCTTCTGGAGCCCAGGCTCTGCAGAGCAAAGGCCTCCAGTTTGTCACAGCACTTGGTGTGTCCAGACATGTCCTGCCACAGGCCAGGGCAGCGTGGTTGCAGGGAGCCTTGCCAGCTGCCTAAAGCCAGTTATGGCAATAGCATAAGAAGTCCATGTTTCCCAGGAGCTGGTCTATAAGCTCCAGCATGTGTCCTGCAGGCCACTGAACAACCAAGAGTTTGGCGGTCACTTTGTCACTTACCTCAAATGGGTCTGAAGGTGTTTGTGATACACTGCTTTGCCAGTCCTGCAATGCTGGCAAAATATTACAGGCAGTTCATGCTAGAGGTGGTGGAAAGTGGGTGGTGATAAAACTGGCCAGTTTCCAAAGGCTTGAGCTATGCTTGGGCTTTTCCATGCTTTTATATTGCACGAGGTATTGGGGTGGGGGGTGACACCTCAAAATGTGACAAGAGCTGTAGGTAGTGTTGTTTTGCATTAGTTCTTGAGCCATGTTAACTGCCTTCCTGCTTCCATCACTAGAAACACATGCTGAAAGAGGGCAAGGGCCGGATGCTGCAGGCAATCAGCCCAAAGCAGAGTCCCAGCAGTAGCCCCACGCATGATCGCTCCCCATCTCCCTCATTCCGCTGGCCCTTTTCAACCAAGACTCCTCCTTCCTCACCGGCCAACCGTGCCAGGAATGAGTCCACAGTTACCTACGACATCAGTGAGGATGAAGAGGATTAAGCTACCAGCTGGGGTTTGCTGCGAGTCGCTGATCGCCGAATCCCAAGCCGAGACCCACTGGGGAACTCTGAATGAGTAAGAGAGCCATAGGAACAGGGCTGACGTTGGGCACAGGGTCCTGGAGGCACCCGTCGCTCTTAGCAAGGGCTGCTGCCTGGAAGCACATTCAGAAATCTTCTCTTCTTCCCTTCTCCCTCAAACTCCCTTTTTATTGTTTACGTTCTAATGGTTTCCAGGGGAAAGATGGTTTTTATATTTTAAGAAAATACTCTTTTTAAACACAAAGAATAGCACTCAAGTGCGGCTCTTGTTTTGGTTTCTTTTCCCCTGTTAAGTCTCCAGGTGAGAGGGAGAGTGGGATGCTATGCCCAGACCCTTCTGTCTCTCCTTTTCTTCAACTCCTCTGTCTGATTCCTCCATGCCCAGGCAGTATCTGTGCTGCTGCCAAACGAAAGATAACATGGTTCCTCAACCAGTGTGACCTCGAAAGCATGCAGGAAGCAGTTGAATAGAAAGGCTATTAGGAAATGGAGACATCTCTGCTGCACTGAAGCTGATAGGGATCTGTCTGACAGTTTCTGTAGTGCTCTAGTGTCTCTTAGCTGAGCTTACCAGCATGTTGCAGTGAAAATGCACTGGGGAGTGGGATACCAACTTGGCATGCAGGAGTTAGGCCCTGTAAGAAGTTGCAGCACCACAGAATCCTTCACCCCGTAAGTGTGCAGCATTCACAACCCCACACCTGTGTGAGGGCCGCAAAGGAAGGGCCTTTCCAGCTTGTCTTGACAAGACTGCTAAGCCTGGAGCTAAAATTGAGCCCTCGGTTGCTGTTGGAGAGAAGAGGTTGAGTCTTTCTTTCAGAGCACTTGCTGTCTGCGTTCCTTGAGTGTGTGAGAGCCCACGTAGGAAATGAATGTGTGTGCTTCTTTGAAAAGTTTCTTGTCTCAGTTTCTGGTGTGTAATACTTCTTACTGTCTGTCCAGAAGGCCCCTCAACACTGTGCTCAGTACATGTTTGTCTGCATTTTAGTTGCTGTGGTCTAAGGGCTGGAGCAGTCCTTTATACCGGTGCCGTGAAGTCGTTGCTGTAAGGACAAAACGTGAATTCATATGGCCAATTTGCTGTCTGTGTTGATATGTGCAGTTGGACAGATGAAGGGAATGTTTTACCACAGTTAAGGGTGATGGTCCCATGTGACAGTTACCTGGGTTGCACGTTAAATGCAAAAATCTGTGCTCATTTATGCCAGCCCTTAAGGGAGGGGGCTGAAAGAGCATCAGAAAGAGCTGCAACTTTTTAAGATTTTAAACATATAACCCACTTCTTTGAAACCATGGTTCAAGTCCTGCCTGCTGTTGTGCGTAATAAATGTTGAGCTTTGTGTCCTGGCAGTGGCCTGCAGCTTTGCACTGGGAGTTGTGCTCCCTGCAGTGCACGCCTGCATGCCGAGCAGGCCGGTGCCCTCAGTTCCGGCAGCCAGCGCGCGAGGGACAGGGCTCGCTGTGTCGTAGCCATGAAGCTCCCGCTTGCTTTTCAGTTACGGTTTGCCTGTGGCATCCATTGGCTCCAGCTGGAGCTCCTGGGGTGAGTTGCCGGTATCGTCCTGTGAGGCTGGGAGCAGAGGAGGACGGGCTCGGAGGACAGTCAGCCATGCCACGGGGGAGTTTCAAAGCAGGAACGTAGGGCCCAGGGAACAGCGATCCCCAGGAGGTGCCTCGTCGATGCTGCCGCGTGCTCTGCACCCCAAGATGCTTCTAGGGAGCGCGAGCGCCCTGCGGGAGGAGCAGGCTGCCGCTTCTTCCCAGCTTTAGTCTTGCTCTTTCTGTGTCACACCAGCCAAAGGGCTTGACAGAGACTAGTGAAAGAGACACCTCTTTACACCTTGCTTCTGTTGAGACCAGAATTGGTACGGGAAATGGTATTTTGGGGGTTGCTCCTGTGCTGCTTTGGCCTCTTGTCAGCCGAAATGCGTGCAGCTCTGGGAGCATGGCTGACTGCTGTTGATGTTTAAGTTATAACGAGCAAATGCGACCACTTGATATAAACCAGTTTTTAATTCCCTGGTTTACGAGTGATAGAGCACTTATTTTATATTACCCACATTCCCTCTTCCCTGATCTTCCCCACCTTTCTTCACCCTTCCTTCGGAATACTGTTAAGTTACTTCCCCGAGCTGGATCACAGAGGCCAGGCTGCCGTAGAGCCTCGCTGCTGTTTAAACACAGGACACGTGGCGGGGTTCTGCAGGGCCGGTGTTTTGAATGGTGGTTTGTTCCGCAGAGACCTTACAAGTTTCCTGGTCTCTGCAAAACTTCAGGTGCTTGGTAAGAAGCCAGACATGGTTTTACCTATAGCTTGGCATAACAGAGCTGTTTCTTGTAACCAACAATTCCTGCTTCCTCCTCACGCTTATATTAAAATGGACACTCCAATCCCAGACTAGTCTGTTTTTTTTTTTCCTTTTGGTTTGTTTTTTTGGGGGGTATAGGGGGTGTATTATTTTCTCCTGGGTTGCTGGACTGGCCACATCTCCAGGGCTGCCCTATCCTGTCAGGAATAGGACAGAGCTTGATCTTTGGGCAAGATGTATAAGCTGAGTTCTCCAGGGGCATCTTGTCAGTGACAGATTGCTGCTCTGGGGCTGTTCACGCACTCCTAGCCTATCCTGCTTGCTTTAAAAGAAGCATCCAGAAGGGAGGTGTTAGGAATGAAGTAAGAGGCAGAGTGGAAAAACGAAATTTCATTAGCGTGCCTTGAAGAATGCACGGTCCTCGTGTGGAGCTCGGTGCTGGTAAATCCAGAGGCATCAACTTCTGTGAACCAGCCCTGCCTCCATTCCTCCTCTGAGTCAGGCACGAGGCCGCTGGCCCTAGGAGCCAGCCACTGAAAGTGCATTTTCTTGTGGCAGGGAACCTGCAGCAGGGCAAAATTTAAAGATGCCAAGGATGCTAGCAGAAGCAGGAGTTAAAGAACGTAGCACTTCAATAGTGTGGTGGTAGGGTCTCAGGAGAAATGTTTTAATCTCTTGGAAAGTATGGCACACACCTGTGCTCACAAGTATTTTTTAGAAAGTTGGGACTTTATTGGGATCTAGTTCTTGTAACCTGAAGCAGATAATGGGGTAGTGAATACAGCTGGCTGTAGCAGTGACTTTGGTGGGACAGAGCAGGCATCTTGCCCCTGCTCTTAGGGAGGATGTCGTGCTCCCTTTCGTAAAGCCTGCAGATTTTCTGCCTGCTGTAGGTATGAGGCTGGTTCTGGCTGTCCAGCAAGGGGGACAAGTCTCTCATTTTGCTGCTTGTCTGTGTGTTGTATCTCATCAAAGCCATGAGATTTCTGGTGCCCAGCACTCCTGCTTGTGCCTATAAAGCTGTGTCAGTAAGGATCATTCTCTGTTACCATGACTCTCTCAAAACATGTTAAATTTGACAATCTTGTGACTAATCACCATTGTGTTTTCCAGTTGAGCAGTTTGAACACAGTCACTCACAGAAAGCTCAGAGTAGCAATTCCCCCCCCTCCTGGGACAGAGAACTTGCTTTTTCCCCGGAGTGAGTAAATGAAATAGATAATATTTGGGAGCTTTGGATTTCTGACTCTTCCCCAAAATGTTGCCCTGTCCAAAGGTAACATGACAGGGAGGGATCGAGAGGGCTCCAAGATCCAGGTCACATGAAGCGGACCAGTGCTTCAGTGGTGCCCAGCAGCGGGCTCTGATTTTAGCACTGATGTTTGGGTGTCTACTGTACATGTTCCTCCAAGCTGTTTTAGCCAGGCCTTCTGCTGCCCCTTCTGGCCCCAGCGCCGTGGCTGCCTCGGGATGTCTCTTCTAAGTCAGTATTCGCTGTGGTGGTTTCTCTGTGTGGGCCTGTGTGCACATGCGTGTGTCTTACTGGCTTGTTCTTGAGTTGTTGTTTTGGCTTTATGTTTAGCCAAATAAATGCAAAAGTAATTTTACTCAGTGTGTGCCAGATCTCTCTGCCCAGTGCAGCAAGCTCTCATCCTGATCTCCTCAGCTGCTGTCTCAGGAATGATTTGAGTGAGAAGATGCTCCGTGAAGAGAAAAATGTACACAGAGGTTTCTATGTTGTCATTTCTGATGTCTGTTGCCACCTCTGTCCTAGGTGTAGAATAGGCACTGTTGCAGGAACAGATCCTGGGCAAGGCCAGTTAAAGCAGCATTCACTTAACACCTGGGCTGTATAAGGATTGGTCCCTCCTTTCCCAGTGCCAGGCTGGCAGCTGTGGATGCTCTCCCTGTGCTGTCTGGAGCAGTCCCTGCCGTGGGCCACTTGCCCTAGGAGAAAAGCCAGGTGCTCACATGTTTCCCTGTGCAGATGTCAGGGAAAATGTGGCTGCCCTAGGATTGCCCTGGCCACCTGAACCAGGCAGCATGACTGGCAGGACCCTGCCTGCAGCATTGTTCCACCAGGCCTTCAGGGTCCATGTCGCAGATGGTGTTCAGCATCTCTTCTGCCCCAGCCCACCTGCAACACCTGCCTGACCTATGTCACAGCTGTGTCACTCTGGGCTCCATCTTCATCCCCTCTGTGCCCTCCGTGTGCATCATCACCTACCCCAAACTGGAGAAAACCTGAGCCCGCAGTTGCCAATAAAAGATTCATGTACAAATTTATCTTTATTCAGTGCCAGACAGAATCCCCCGAGCTTAAAGGCTGCTTCACAGATGAACTTTGGTTTGTGTCCTTCAAGTTTCGGATCGTTTTAGCCTGTGCTGAGATGCCCTTTTCCCCTCTGTATTACTTGCTCTCAGCAGCTTCCTGGGGCCGTACTAGCAGGAGGTGGATGGAGGGGGTGAGCCACCACCCCTGGCCTTGCTGTGCCCCTTGGCACCACCCTTTGCTCCCTCCTGCTCAGATCTTGATGTTGGTGTCTGCAGGTGTGAAGCTGATGGGCTGGTAGCCTGGTTTGTCATCCTGCTTGCGGTAGTATATCCGGGTCACCACAGCTATGATGAACGTTTGCGGGATTGTTAGCTGCATATTCATCTCTTAGAGTGAGAAAAAAAGGGTTATTTGAAGCTGCCTTCATCAGTCATGCTTATTCTCTGCTCCCTGCCATGTGGTGGAGGGGGATTGGTAGGGAGCAAGTGACTCTACTCCCTTGTCTTACTACTTACGCTGCGACCTGGCCTTGGAGGAGAGGGGTGGCCAGCAGGCGATGCTGCCATTGTTGGCCAGGATGCTGAAGATGGAGGGCTGCAGTGCCGTCAGGATGAGGAGAACCTGCAAGTACAAAGACCTGAGGTGACCAGGACGGTACAGGTGAATTGCTGCTGTTCATCTTTCCCTGCAGCTAGCCCCAACTCTCCTGCGGCCAGGAATGGATCTCACCAGCAGGCAGCTCCCATCCCACTTTCACTCTCCCCATGTATCTCCTGATCTGCTTCCAGCAAGTTCATGCTGCAAAAACCTCTTCTTGGTCAGGAAGACGATAAGCAAGGTGACAAATTACCTGGAAGCAAGCAAACTTGGCCCCAATGTTCTGCTCTTTCAAATGCAACCTGGCTTGCCGGAAGAGGATGCCCAGGGCCCACAAGCCAAAGATGGTGGAGACACCCAGGAGTGTGTTGATCCAGAGAGCCACGCTCTTCTCTGAGATCTGGGGGAGGCATAAAACCGATCTGGGCCTGACAAAGCTGCAGTAGTGCTGGCCACGGCTATGAAGCAGGGCTCTGCAGAGGCCCAGCCATGCAGGTTGTACGCTCTCTGTCTCAGAGGTGGCCCTGCCTCTCCCCATGCCCTGGCACTCACATCAGCAGGATTGTAGTTCCCATCAGCAGCCAGGACCAGCCCCACGAAGACAGCGACTGCCTTGAAGAAGGTGTACTGGTAAGTCCCCAGCAGCAGCAGTTGGAGCTTTTTCCTGCACAGTAAGAGAGGCCTGTGACATCCCAAGGTGCCCAGGCCCCTGCCTGATGCCTCCTCTTCCTCACTGGCAGGCAGAGGGCCAAAGACAGGGACTTAAAAGCATTAGGCTGCCTGGCCTTGCCTGAGCATAAGGGCAGAGCCCAGCCCTGGGCTGCTCCCCGTGAGCCCTGCTCCTCCCAGGGTGGGTGGTGCACCTGGCCCGCTCTGCTCTGAGCACTGCCATGGGGAAGAGGAGGAGGAAGGCTAGTGCTGCCACAGGGCTGGAGGAGCGGAGTGTTTCAAGAAAGCCTCTCTTCTCCAGCTGGTCCCAGAGAGTCCTTGAGCTGTTCCAGTGCCCTCAGCTCCATGCCTGGAGCTGCCTTTCCAGGGGCAGGTGTTTGCCCTGACCCTCCCTTGGCTGACCTTGGGGCCCTTCCTCACCTGCTCATGGTGATTCGGGGCAGGCAGGGGCAGCAGCAGCAGCAGGGCCCGGTGCTAATCACCATGGGCACATCCTTCAGGGTGCTCAGAACTGCCTCCTTGCCCCCAAAGCCCTCCACCATGACCAGCATCAGGAAGTAGAAGCAGACAGCAAAGTACCTGGGGAGAAGGACAGCAAGTGCAGTCAGGCTTAATCAGTGCCCTGCTCGCCTGTGCCCATCAAGGGAGCAAATACTCACGCTGTGGTCACCATCTCCACCACCATCATGGAGCGGGGGATCCAGAGCCCAAAGCAGCTGACCACAGACACGACCTGGGGGAGAAGTAGGCTTTGTACAGTGGTGCTCCTGCCTCCTGGAGTCTCGGACCCCTTAGGCAGCCTCATCCTCGTGGTGCCTGCTTGCCTGCCTGCCTGCCACGAGGTGATGCCCACTGCTGCTCTCCAGCCAGGACTCACCGTAGGGGCTGAGCTGCTCCAGAGGAGTGTCTTCATCTTGATGGGGCAACGAATCTTGCGAGTGAGGTAGAATGCCTCTTCCACAAAGATGGCAACCGAAAGCAGTGTCAGAAAGGTGGCAAGTCCCATGATGGAGAGTTCAACTACGTCCAGCTCTGCCAGGGAGGAGTGAGAAACCAGCACCTATCCCATCCCCCCAGGGCCACGGGGCAGGGAGCTCCTAGGGAAACCACGGCTCTGCACCCATCTCCATGCCCCTCTGTGGTACAGCTTGTGGCTGAGCTTGGGAAGCCACTAGCTGCAACTTCATCACATCTGGCCCTGCTCCTGCCGTGTCACCTGCCTCAGCACTGGCCCTCGGTTCTCTGGGTGCTCCCCATTCCCATGGGCAGGGATGTTTGATGTGCGCCAGGAGGTGCCGGGCAGCTGAGACTCCAGCCCACAGCCCCACTGCCTTCCCCTCTTCCTCAGGGCTGCTCCCTGCCCGCCCCACTGCAACCACCCTCTGCCCAGCTCCATGCTGGGGGCAAAGGAAGGCCCCCAGCTCCCGGCGGGGGCCAGGCCCTTCCATCCTGCCCGTTCCCCCCCACCTACGTTGCAGGAGCTGCTGGGAGGTGGGTGGCAGGGAGAAGCAGGCTGCCGGGACACTGAAATTTCTTATCAGCATCTCCACGAGCGGCCGGGGGAACCTGCGGAGAAAGAGAGCGCTAAGCTGGGCTGGGGGGACCGTGGGGGCCACCTTGCGCTGCAGAGTCCTTCCGCTGTGTGCCCCCCTTGCCTGTCAGAGGGGATAACCCCAAACCTCGCCCCAGAAGCTGGGATCTGCCCGGCTGCAAAGCAACCCAGCGCCAGCGGGTCCCTGCCACCCACCTGGGGTCCGGCGCCAGCTCCAGGGGGGGATCCATCCCGGCGTGCCGCTCTCCGCTCTGCCCCGCCGGCTGCAGGGCCGCTGGGCGCCGCCTGCCTCGCCGGCTCCCCTCGCCGCCCGGCGGGGTCAGAGTCCCGGAGGGCAGGGAGCGCGCGGAGGCCGCCGCGCCTCGTTCGGGTTCAACCAGCCGCCGGGCCTGGGCGCTCATTGGAGGGCCCCCGCGCGTCCCAGCCCGCCAGGAGCTCTGCCCGTCCCGGCCGCCCGGTTATCGACCCGGCTGCCGGTCGCTGCCGGAGCGGGCTGTCGGGCGTGCCGGTGCTCCTGCGTGTCCCCGGGGCTCATCGGGAAACCTGGAGTATGGGCAGGGTGGGGGGGGCGATGCCGCCGGGGCTGAGCCGGGACCCCCGCGTCCTCCTTCACGCCGCCCTGCCCGCGGGGAGCCAACGGCTGCACCCGGGGCTGGAAGGGTCCAGCCCGTCCTGCCCAGCAGGGAAGTGGCCGCTCTCCGGGCCCCGCACAGGGGCAGAGGAGCCCGGGACAGCGCGTGGTGAGTTTGCGAGTGCTCGGCTGCCAGCAGGCTCCGGCTGGGCCTTGCTGAGAGTCGCGCCCACAACGCTAGAGGGCAGGGCTGGCCTGCGACGCAGCACCGCGGGCTCAGCACCGCGGGCTCAGCACCGCGGGCTCAGCACCGCGGGCTCAGCACCGCGGGCTCAGCACCCGCCTCCCGGCCCCCGCTGGGTTTCCCGGCCCGCAGGCACTGGCTGTGGCAGGGATGCCGGCCCTGGGAAGGCAGGAGGGGGCACACTGATGTGGGCATAGAGGTCCCCTTGGCTGAGGTGGCCACCACCCATCCTCGTGGGTCCTCAGGGTGCCTGAGGCTCAAACGAGCTCTGGTTTCCACCGGGTCCCCTTTGAACCCCTTTGAGCCCTTAGGCCCACAAGGGATCCTACTGAGGCCAGTGTGGCACCCACAACCCAAAGAGGTCCCCAGCACCCTGGCACGGCAACAGCATTGTGCCTCGTGCCCCTACCCCTGCACGCCACGCTCTACACCCCTCGCTACGTGTTGCACCTTGCGCCCCAAAACACCTGCGCTCACGCAGCGTGCTGCGCGCCCGCCCTTACGCACAGCTGCGCGCGCAGCGCCGCACCCCCTACGCCCGCCCCTGCGGGCTGCGCCCCACACAGCCAGCCCTACGCGCTGTGCCCTGCACCCGGCACGTGCACCCTTGCCCCGTGCAGGCTCTGCCCCGGCACACGCGGCCGCGTGCTGCGCAGCCCGGGCGGCGCGCGCACACCGCGTCCCGCACGGCCGCTGGGCGCGAGTCTGCTCCCTTGGCTGCACACCTCGCTGCCCGCAGCCCGGGTGCCCAGCACCACCCGCGGGTGCACGCTGTGCACAGCAGCCCCAGCCCACCCGTGGCTCTTTCCTCCCTGACTTGCTGCTCTGGCATCCTGGCGGATCATCCTTGCCGCTTTCTGCCTGCACCTGCTGGAGTCCTGGGCCACCGCGTCACCCAAGCACAGCGTGGCCTGGGCCACCAGGTGCTGCAGCGGGGCACGTGGCCGGGGCAGAGAGCACCCTGCCAGCCCCGGCAAGGGCTGCAGGACACGGCACAGGGCCCCCCAGCCCTGAGCCGGGAGGGCAGCCCAGCATAGTGGTGCTCTCATGCCAGGGGCTCCCCGTGGGTGCAGACGCGTGCACAGGAGGGTCCATCCCTGCAGCACCTCGCTGCTCGCAGGGGATTTCCTGCAGCAGCCCTGCGAAGTCCCTGAGGGAGCTTCGGGCTTTACCAGCAGGGGTTTCCCTGCAACAGCGAGAAGTGCTCCCATGGGTGCTGCCCCTCCCTGAGCTCGCTGCTCACAGGATCAGCGCTCTCCAGCCAAAGCAGGCCTGCCCGCAGAGACCCGGGACCCCCTGCACCTGCCTGGGCGACCACATGCACCACATTGGACCTGGACCGAGATGGGCTGGACCAGCCTTTCCCCTCACTATGTCCTGGGACCTCTGGTATCAATGCTCTGCCTCCCCTGCCAGGGTGCCCAGAGCCGAGGCCACCGCTGCAGGCACTTCCGAGGCCCTGCTGCCAGCCCGGGCACAGGGCTGCTTGCCCAGTGCAGCAGCAGCATCCCAGCCAAGAGAGGCCCTGCAACGGAGGTGACGCACACCGGCTCGCCGGCGGACAGCGCTGGGCACTGGGATCCCCCTGTTCCTGCCCTGACCCCCCTTTTGGCAGAAAGGGGAACCCGCACACTCAAATGGGAGCTCTTTCGCCCCACTGGGTCCGTGGCAGAGGCAGTTTGAAGGCTCAAAGGGAGACACGATCCCATCAGCACTGTGGTGGAAGTTTTACTCTGAAGAGCTGGCAGTGCCGGTGAACCTTTCTGTTTGGTTAGTTTTTTTTTTTTTTTTTTTTTTAGCCAAGATTTAGGTTTTTCACCTTTGAAACCCTGCCCAAAAAGATCAATCAGACCCCTTTCAGCTTCTCTGCATCACCCACGCAGATGCTTTGTCAGCGTTCCCCAATACTCAGAAAAGTGCTTGGAATACAAATATTTGTATGGTTTTTTTAGACGGTTTTCCACCCATCTCTAATTCCCTGGGATTACAGCCAGAGAGGCCAGCCCGGGTGGGCACAGCAGGATCCCAGCCAACGCCAACCAAGCAGCAGGACCTGCCAGTGCACAGACACCCTGGAAGTGGGACCCTCCCCATTCAGCCCCCCAGCCTGAGGGTGCTGAAGCCCTTCCCCACCAGGCCTGAGCCTGGTCACCCTCAGCCAGGGTGTAGAAGCCCCCAGGATGGGGAGGTGGGTTCAAGAGTCCCCATCCCTCCCAGTGCCTCCATGGCCAGACCCAGGAATGGAACATCCCAGTGTATCTGAGTCCTGCTGGGGATGGAAACATCAGCTGTGCCCTGGCTGGGAAGGACCAGGATGGGCTCTTCTCTCTCTGACCCAGAACCTGGGGGCATAGTAGGCAGCAGGGATACTGAGCATTGATTGGAAATCTCACACCTGCCTCAGGGGCTGCACCTTCTCTACCACTGTCCTAGTGGTGCCCACCATCCAGGGGTCCCTGGAGATGGTGTGCATGAGAAGACACCTCCTTCACCCTGGCACTGAGGTTATTTTCCATCTGGTCAGTGAACAAGATCTTCACCTTGGGCTTCTCTGCCTGTGACTCCAAGACTCTGCCTGTGTCTGGTCCACAGACAGCCAGACCCCTTTTGTCATGTTGTGGAGTCGAGTGCCTGGAGTAAGAAGGTGCTGGGGTGCACTGCTAGGGATATGGGTCTAACAGTGCTGTGGGACCAGATGGGGATGAGGGTACCATGGATCATGTTTGAACCCACTGGGAACCCAAAATCTGACAGCACTTTAAAATCAGCCAGAACATCATTAGTGTGGTTAATCAGCACTGTGGCAGGTAAAGGTTCAGCCCGCATGGCCCTGCCTCAGTTTCCCTCTTGTGACCTTCATCTTGAAGGCCAAAACTATACCCATGAAGGGTGCTCCAGGATGCTCCTGGCCAGACTGTGTTCACGCCCTCAGCTCTTTCAGGCCAGGCCAGCTGCCCAGGATGCTCACTTCCAGGGTGATGAGGCTTTTATTTAGGGCAAATTCCTGCTCCTGAAGGTGATTGTGCCTTGCCCTGTTTGGCTGCAAGGTGAGCTGTGATGCCTTGAATTCCCCTTCCATCCTCCATGGACTGAACCTCTCTGAGGACTGTGAATTTGCCGATCCTTTGGCAGTATCCCATGGGCTGGGCATTGATCTGTGCTTTCCCTCTTGCTCGTGGCAGCCAGGTGGGCACTGAAGCTAGAGGAGCAGTAGCTCCTCAAAGACACTACTTTGCCATCCTGAAACCAGATACTGTGTCCCAGCCAGGGCCTGGCAGTCACAAGGACACACCAACACTGCAAACAAAGCCAAACCAGCCACAGAGATAAACAGCCCGAGGGCTCCTGATAGCAACAGAGAGGGGCTAAAACACTGAGAAAAGCCCCATAAATGTTGAGGAGGATGAGTGATGCAGAGTCCCACCTCCACGAGGGGCAGCTCTATCCTGCACCATCAGGTTGGGGTCTAGTGCGGGGACGCAAGCGTGGGGCTGAATGAGGCTGGGTCGGAGGAGGCAGAGCCAGTGTCGGGGGCAGCAGGCTGGGATGGCTCATGCAGCGGTTTGAGGCCACTCCCGTGATCAGAAGGGCGGCAGGAGGGGTTGTAGTCACCAGCCAAAGATCATGCTCCCAAAGAGGAACCTGCAGACAAGCCCTGGCCCAGCAGGCACTAGTGCTGGAAGTCTAAGGGCCGTGCAGAGCAGAGGTGAGCACAGCTGCTGGGGCTGCAGGATCACATCGTACCAGTCTCTCCTTTTTTTCCCCAAAGGCCCAGCTCTGAGGACAGAGGGGAACTAACCATGCACTGGGTTCATGATATGCGCCAAGTGCTGCTAGCCACAGGAAGGACAACAAAACGGGCCCTTCCCCATGCTCGGGCCCTGACCGCAGGCTCCTGAAGGATGCTTGGCTTCCTGCTTCCGTGGTGAAACCTCAAGCCTCCAGCAGAGCAATGCCACAACAGGCTGGGCAGCATCGGCAGGCAGGGATTTCAGGGAGAGGCACCAGGACCAGGCTCTGCAAGCAGCAGGGAGAGCCAGAGGAGAGCCGTCCCCACTCCAACCCTGCAAATCTCCCGGCGGCACCCCACAGAGCTGCTGGAAGTGGGAGGGTGGATGCAACTCAAAAGAAACAAATAAAACCTGGAGGCTGCTCAACTTGTGAAAGGAACAGGAAGGCCTTTCCCAGGGCGCTGGCCCTGCTCGGCCTCCCCGGCGCCCCATGAGCATCTCCCCGGCTTCCCGAGAGGAAACCACCAGCAAGTCTGGTGGGAAAGCTAAGAGGGCCTGGGGACCGAATCTTGCTCGTGGACACGCAAGGCTTGTCTACAGCGAGGATGGGGAAGCACAGACACGCTAGCCGTGCAGCAGGGCTGGAGCTGCCCTCGCGAGGCTGGGAACTCCTGCTGGGACCTGCCGTTGGGCTTCTTGGTGCAACTTAACACAGGACCAACAGCCTGGGCCATGTAATGGCTCCTGCTGGATCCCGTGCAATGTGGCATGGCTCTGCCCCCGCCAGGCTGCAGTGGTAGGGACGATTGTGAGGGGGCCCCAACCCCTCTATCATCACTACGCAATGGTCAGAGCGGGGCCATGGCAATGCCCCCCAGGCCAGTGCAGAGGAGATGGGGCTAGCTGTCCCGCGGCACGGAGGCAGGAGACGTCCCGCTGATAGGGAGCCCAGCCCATGGCTGGCCGGGCGATAAAGCCGACTGCCTGCGTGCCGCCCGCATGTTCCCCACTGATTGCCCCTGGAAGGCAGCCCGGCCGGGTGGGAGTTGCCCTATGGGGTACATATGGCTGGGGGGAGCACGGAGCGGGAGAGGGCAATGTGCCTGCCTTGGACGCTGTGACACACCAGCCCCCCACAGGTCCCTTTGCGTGGGCAGGGGAAGGTGCTCTGCCCCTGCCCTGGGGGGAAATCTGTGGTGTCTCCCTTGGGACTCCCTTGCAGAGCAGCAGCCCGCTCAGATCCCCCCCTTCCAGTGGGGAGCAGTCCCTCTGTAACTGGGAATCACAGCCTGAAGCCCTGCAGATCCACAAGCTTCTTGCCCCATCACCCTGTGCTCGCCAGGAGGCAGGGCACAAGGCCCCCACCGTGCCTCAGTTTCCCTAACTGTAATATGGAGCAAGAGCCCTGTGGCATGAGGGCAGAGATGGCTCATTTTCTCAGCACTTTGGTGTCAGGGGAGAGATGATACCAAGTGTTATTTATAAACCAAGTTGGCATTTCAGATGGGGACGAACTGCCCTCAGAGCTAGCAGGCTGCTTCCACGCTACATCTCAAGGTCACAGCGACAAACACAGGCCTCAGAGGGGCTCGGTGGGGTTGCCAGCAGGGCTGGAGTCCTGCTGGCCTGAGCCTCCGCTTCTGGGGGAGGAAAAACACCCGTTGCCCCAGCGCAAGGTGGCAAAGATCGTCAGGAGCAACGTTTCTGCTGGAGACACAGAAGTGAGCTTCCTCCTCAGCACCGGCAGCTCCTGCAGCCACCAGCCCCCGGCAAGACCGCAGCTCTGGCTGCAGTGAGGGGACACTCACATGGCCGGGGGGACCGCTGGGGCTGCTGTGGCAGTGGCAGGGCTGCGAGGACAGCATGGGGGTGGGCGGTGTAGCACCCTAAGGCAGAGCGTCACCGGTTGGGGCTGCCGGAGGGAGGGCTGAGTCACCCGTCCCCCGCCTCACCGCCCCATAGGTGCTGGGGCTGCGAAGAGCGAGAGCAGGCAGGGGATTTCTGGTAACCAGCTCAGCACGCCACTTCACGGAAAAGCCAGCTCTCGGAGGTTTCTTCTCTTCCTCTGGCCTTCTCAGGAGGCAGAAGTGGTGCAGAGGATGCAAGGGCAAAATCCCTCGCTGTAGCCTGCTCGCAGGCAGCCCCAGCTCTCAGAAACCCTGCTCTGCTGCGGCTGCGGGGCCAGCTCCTGCGCACAGCCCTGCCTGGCACCTGCAGGTGCTCTTTTGCCCTTGGTTCGCTGGTAGGTTTGGGTGCTGCTATGGATGCCACCACCCTGAACAGGTTCCTGTGCTGGAGCGCCAGGCTGGGCAGGGAAGGTGGGACGCTGGGACGGGAAAAGGCCACCCAGGCTTGCAGCACCCACTGAGGCTCCCTCAGCCCTAAGTCTCATCCAGAGCCCAGCCTGGAGCAGCTCTCTGGACACTCCAGGGCAGAGAAGAGCCCAGGGGCCTGCAGAGGTGAGCCACCAGGCCAAGGGAGACCCCCCTTTTCTGCACAAGCTACCTATGCTGCTACTCCAGCACCTGCTGGATGCTTTCACTGCCCCAGCTCAGGGTCCCAATCCAGAGTGTCACCACATCTGTCCTCCCCACGCTCCCTGGGTCTGCAGCAAAGCACAAGCTCCCCGTGGATCTCCAGTGCGGATGGGCAATGAGCCAGAAGAGTCAGCACGGCGGAGAGGGCTGGTGTCCTCGGAAACGTGAGCAAGCAGGCTGCAAGGCTGTCCCAGGACATCGCCTTGCACCGGGAGCTCCTGGAGAGCTCACATACAAAGCAATTCATTCACAGGTCTTTGGTGACCCCAAGTCAGCTGAAATGAATAAAAAATAGGGGGGAGGGGTCAAATACCTCCTCTCAAAACTTCTTAGACAGTTTTTTGACCGTATATATATATCATGGAAAGGCCACAGGCATATAGATGTAGAGAGAGAAACAGTCATATATAATATATGGTCAAATATATGTGAATTTATATAATGTATATGATCATAGATATTTTATATATATAGCAATGAGCTAGGATGGGTGTGCTCTTGAGATAGGAACAGCTTACCCTCCTGGGCTGCTTATCATCCAAACCTTGGCCTCAATCACACTTTCCAAACCAGTGCTCCTGAGGGCTTGGCTATAACATGGGACAAGGGACCATCCTGCTTCTGCCAAGGTCCCTCTAGCACAGCATCCCATCCTCAGAGATGGCCCTGCATGGATGCTCAGAAAACACCATATTCAGTGCTGTCCTTCACAACACCCAGCTTCCAATCATTTTCTGCTCTGAGGGTCTCCTGGTAGGATATGGTCTGTCTGCCCTGTGCCATCCAGCAGCTCTCTCCTCCCCAGGTGCTCTCCAGGTGCATGGCATGTCCCACGAGCACCAAGAACTGCACCAAGCGGGACAAAAGGAGGATGATGGCAAGATCTTCCCTGGTGCAGAAGGGGAACCCACAGGCTAGGGCAGTGATCAGGAAGAAGCATGGCAGAAGCTGGACAAAACCATCCTTCCAGATGGATCAAGGTCATCAGAGCAGCTTCAACTGATCTAGATTTCTCTTCCCTTTTGAACAAAACCTTGCAGATGAGGCACTCGATAACATCTCCGTCTCCATCTTCCGACAAACAGTTTTGAACTCCTTTCTGTTTGCTTTTACTCCCAGAAGACTGATGTCCAAAGGTGTCCTGCTCAGACTGAAAGGAAGAGGCGAAACCACAGGGCTCAGCATCTCAGAGGCATTGTGTCCTTCAAAGGCGACGAACAAACAGCCGTGCTCCTTTCCAGCCCCGTCAGGGATCCTGAGGAAATGCTGCAGTCAACACATTTGGGCGCTGCTTCCTCCGCACACCGAGAGCCTGTTTAAACACTTACTAATGTAAAGAAGCTTTTTGCTGCCGTAAGGCAATGTCTGTATTTCCAGCAGGCATCCTGGTTAAACACTGTGGACTTCTTAGAGTCACAGCCAGCCTCTGAATGAAAAGATACCTTGTTGGAGAGACAGAGGGTCTTTTTTCTTCCCTGGCCACCTAAAAATATTGCACGTCACTGCTTATGTTTTCATTTTGAGAAAGATGAGGTAAAAACACAGTCTGCGTGGGCTAGGGACATTTTTTTTGGTTGAAAGTTTTATTTTCTTAATCGTCTGTCTCTTGAATGGAGCTCGCAGGTGAAAATGCTGAGGCTTTTAAAAAGATGTACCTCAGACCAGGACAAATATTTTCCCGGAGAGCCAGCACACACACACAAAGTGTTTGTGGAGGAGGAGTGCTGCTCTTCCTCTTGCCCTGAAGGGAGGGAGTCCATCGCAGACCCTTCCTGCCCCAGTTCCCCACGAGCTGGCCCTGTGGCCTGAGCGAAGTTCACCCATCAGCCTCATCTCTCCAAAGGCAAGACCTGCACTGGCTGTGGGTTAGCAATGCCATCGCAGGGAGCAGGAGAGCGTTGCAGGGCTTGCCTCGAAGCTCTGCTCCCAGAGGAAATCCTTCATGCTGCGTCTTCCTCATCTGACACCAGTAAGGAGGTGGCAAGGCCAGGCATAACGCTGTCTCCTCTCAGAGCTGTGCCTTTGCAGGCCTGTGGTCACCCCAGATAGCAGTGACTTCGTGAGGATTACATGAGCAATTCCTTCCATCATAGGTGGGAGGCAGAAAATGTCCTGAGTGTTATTCAAGGGGAACAGAGAAAAACAACTGCCATCTCCTTCCATAGGAGCCGGATCTGTGCCAGAGCACTGGGCAAGCATTCCTGCCACGCTGCCTGCTAGCTCCTGGTTTGGCAGGTTTGGCAGGAAATTCCTAGTTCCCTTATAAATCTGGGCTTTGTGTCTGAGTGTGAGATGGAGGGTGAGGAACCTGCAAGGTTCCTGCGAGGTACCTGCAAGGAGGTGAAAAGCAAAGCAAGGGTGTGTGTGTCCAGAGATGCATGGGTATCCACGCAGGTGCACCTCGTTGCATGTGTAGGGTGTGGGTCTGTAGGCATAGGCACGTACATATGTGTGCATGCATCGTACATGCCTGTAGACGTGTGCATGTACACATCTTCCATCTGGCTGATGCCCATGCTTGCGAGCACAGCTAAGTACAGGATGCAGGGAGCCGAGGCAGTGGGTGGGGGGCATCCTGATTTCCAGGGTAGCCAGCCCTCACTAGCTGACACCAGCGCAATGCTCACTCCCCACCAAGCCTGTCTCCTGGGTCTCACTTCTTCTCCCACATCCCTGCTAAGTGAAAAGCAAAGGCATGAGGCCCCTTCCTCTGCCATTTGGGAGGCCCTAATGGCAGGGAGAAGGAGGCGAGGGAGGGCTGGGGCTCTGCAGTACCCAGCCCCCGGGTGGGAGCTCTGTTTCCTCCGTGAGAACTGTAGTCCCTCTCCTGCCCCGTAGCCATGGGGGCAAGCCTCCACTGGGGCACTCATTCACCAAGCAGATGTCAGCATGTCCTTGCAGCCAGAGCCCCAGCTGAGCAGCTGCACTGTGACCTTTGTGTTTTTCCCTGCATGTAAGTGGCGTCTCATGGCAGCACAGTCACCTGGACCAGATCCAGCTTGGTGCATTCGAGGGATGCTCCCCAGGTCCCTCTCCTTTTCCTGCCAGCATGTTACCCACCAGAATCGGCCCATGGCGTGAATTTTCACAGTGCCCAGCTGTATCCTCAGCCCACCTTGAAGCTGTGGAAACGAGCTCTAGTCCAGGACTTTGCCCTGCAATGCTGGAGAACAAGCTCCCATCAACACAGAATAGCAACAGAGACTTTCTTTCCCTCAGGAGTTCATGCACAGAAATGTGCCTTGTGGAGATCTTCAAATTCTCCCTGGGCAAATCCTTCAGGCACAGAAAGGGCATGCTGGAGAAAATCTGGGATGGAGAAAAGCTGTCTCCGCCTGCTCCAAACACTGACACGGAGAGAGCTGCCTGCCTGTGTGCAGGGTCTCCATTGCTGCAAGAGCGGGGCAGACAGGTCAGGCTCAAACACAGCCCCGTAATCCCCCTCACTCCCACCAACCACGGTAAATCCAGCTGTCGCGGGGTGCAAGTGCTCAGCACATGACCCACAGCCGTCACTCCTCCTGCTCTGTGGCAAGAGTCCTCTCCTGGGCTATGGGGGCTCAGGGAAAGGGCCAAGACCCCTCTCCTCGGCAGGCAAAAAGTGCAGTGGTGGCAGTAAACAGGCTGCAAAGTGTCAGTATGCATCCGTCCGTGCTTTTCGCATCAAAGGGTAATATACAGCCCAGGAGCCCTCTGAATTCACATCTGGAGGAAGCTGTAAAAGCACCTGGGACATACCCAGGCAAAGAAAGGCACTTTCTCAAGGAAGAGAAAATTATACCCAATAAAACCCATGGCTAGCTGGAGGCGAAGCAGAGAAAAGAGCCAAGGGAAGGTGCCTGCGCTGACACAACAGGCTCAGCAGCCCCTAGGGCAATTCTTGCTGACAGACAGAGACAAGCTATGCAAAAGGAGAGATCGGTGTCGGAAACAGTCCCTGCTGACCATTTCCTTATGGGTCGAGGATGACTACAAGTCAGCAGGTCAAAACAAATACCAGACTGCTCATCCCTGAGGAAACAGGGAAGGGAGCAGAAAAATTTGTTTCCATTGTCCTGAGCAGAGAGAGTTTTTCTAGCTGCAAGGATCAGAAAGATTTCAACTTTTGGGCTACACCAAAACAAAAATACAAACTTTTTTTTTTTTTTTTTTTTTTTTTTTTTTTTTTTTTTTTTTTTTTTTTTTTTTTTTTTTTGCCCCATAGGAAAAGCTTTTCCCATCAAGTAAGCTCCTGAGTCTACTGTGAGTGCATCTTGAAGGAAGCCTGCCAAGGAAATGGGAGACAAGCAAGGTTGTGCTGCTGTGCAACCTGAGATGGACATTTGCTTTGGCACCTTGTGCCTTGGCAACCTGCACGCAGGGACAGTGCCTGCCCAGGGCAGGAGACTGCTGCATGGCAGAATAGCACAGACTAGAAGCTCAGCAATTTGGCTGGAAAGCAGGTCTGCTTATCTCCTATTTCCAAGAGCTGGGAAAGTCATACCCTATCTCCAGTCATACACCTCTTGGGAGATTTGCCCTTGAGATGCTGACCTGCTTCACACACTACCAGCACCCTGTGGGGACTCATGTTTAAATCATTTGCACCTGCTGCCTCCCCTTCACAGCGTCCCCCTTCCTCCCATCCTGCGTCTGGCACCTACAAGCTGGCTGGAAACTGCTGCCTTCAAGTTTCAGTTTGGGCCAGTCGAGCAGTCTAGGGAGGCCTGCAATAGCTCAGGCAAAAGGTATGAGCCCCTCAGGGCCCTGCCAGGCACATTCATGCCATTAGTGGCGCAAGCCAAGTGTGTCTCCACCACTACCTCTTCCAGGCACCCAGAGCCTCTGCACCCAATGCCCTCCTGCACCTGCAGAATGGCTAGCTCCAGCTCCAGCTGCCCAGAGCCAGACCACATGGTCCTCAGCACAGCATCTGAACACCTAATTTGTAAATAAACCTACAGGCCACATGGCCTCGCCTGGGTCCCTGACACAAAGCAGCCACACAGCCAGTCAAGGACAGGTTTTGCAGTCACTGTTGGTGCAGATAAGGGGCAATTAGAGGGTAAGAAAAGAGCTCCCACTTCCCTTGCTGCTTCCTCAGCCTGTCTGTGCTAATCCCACCACAATTAAAGCCCCATCTTTGCTCTCAGCTATTGCTCTGAGAGATTAATCTTCCCCAAAATAAGGGATTTGAAGCAAACTGAAAAGACAAAGAAAACTCTCCAATTGCAAAAGACTCAGGCACCTGCCTGGGAGCATTTAATTACCCCGACAATGACTTCAAAAGCAGAAAAGCCACCAAGGCCAAGCCAGCCCTGCAACCAAAAAGCCACAGAAACGAACATTGGCTTAGCACCTGCGCAGCTCAGCTGGCACTATCCAGAAACTTGGGCTAGCGCCTGTAGGTTACAACAGTTTGCCAAGCGCAAACCCACAGTCCATCTCTCCTGGGGTCACTTTTTCCCCTGCAGAGTCTGCAACGCCAGGCAGGGTGCTGACTTCTCCTTTCTTTTTTCTTTTTTTTTTTTTTCCCCTTGGGCTCATCTTCTGCCCATAGACGTACTTAAAAGCAAAAAAAAGAAGTGTGGACAAGTTTAATCTCCTGAGTAAACATGCTCCTTATCAGGGAGGGTGGTTCCCACCTAGCAGCCCCCAGCTGTCATTTATCCTGCTGCAGAAGCGTGCGCATACGTTGCAGAGCAAATCAGAGGCAAAAATTTCTCGAGTTTCCCTGCTCTTTCCCAGGCTATTTTGAGAGCACAGAAGAGAACAGGGAGGGATTGCTACAGGGCTGATCCTGCTGGAGGGGCTGCTTGCTCTCCACAGGGACAGCAGGATGCTGTGAGCAGGCTGGGACTTAGGGGAGATGGCAAGGGAGATGACAGGACCTGACTCCCTGCACAGAGACCAGACGCCTTCTTCAACCTCAGCGTATAGGGAGGTGGACACGGTACATCRTGCAGGCGGGAGCTGGCACTGACGCCTGAGCTGGCTGTGGAGGGAGACTGGAGTGTCGACAGAAGCCACACGTTCTTGGCACCTGTTAACGTCAGGCGTTTCAGGGCACTGCTTCCACGAGGAACTCTGCAGGCCATACACCAGATCACAGCAGGCCCCGACCCCACAGCATTAACTCTGTTACCACAGTAGCATACATACATGTTACAGGCATGTGAGAGTATGTTACAGGCATGGTTCTCCCTGGAGCCAGACATGTGTTTCCAGCACAGCATTCATGCTCTCCTGCATGCCAAGATCCACCTAGAACAAATGTGGGCTGTGAGTGCTCCTCTGCCACCATGGCCTGCTCACACCCTCACAGTGTAGATACGATCCTCCACTGTATGTCACCCCCATGGCATATCCACCCCTCCAACAGGAATCCAACAGGCCAGTACACTCTCCCTTGTGGGACCTCACACGCCAGGCCCATGCCCAGCATGCAAAACACATCCATCATATCTTCATGTCCCAGATATCATATATATGGATGCACACCCCTCAGTTTAATATGTTTACTCATGGCTCAGAGGCTCTCCTTTCATTACTCCATCTGGACATCCCTCAGAGCTTGGCTCTCCAAGGCCATTGGGTAACAGTCACTTTCTCTCTGGCTACACAGGCTTCCTGACTGAAACACCACAAATTGAAGACAGCAGCCTTGGCATTCTAGGACTTAAACCACAAAGTCAGCAAGGGAAAAACCCCCAAAGTCCCCATTTGTAGCAATCACAGATCAAGAAAAGTGATTGCAAAAGTGCACAAAAAGCACTCAGCAAAAATGGTCTGAAAGGATTCAAGAAAGGTGCTTGTGAAAGAGTACACAACGCATCAGCAAAACTGGCCTGAAAGTGCAAAAAAATAGGAAAGAGGGGGGCTGTGTGCCATGCTTGAGATACTGATCAGTAAGGGCCAGAACAAAGCGGGACCAAGGGAACTTGTGAGAAACCCATGATCTTGACTCAAAGAAACCCAGGGCTGCCTGTCCCAGCTCTAGTGTCCTGTACTCTTTCCACTGCTGTCTTTTCCCTTTCCGTTTCCCACTGCTCAAACTGTCTGCCTTGGGCCAACATATTTCTGGGGCCAGGCCCATGGGTAGTGATCAAACACGCTGGCTCTCTCAGGGACGCGGAGCAAGACGGGCCTTTGATGTGCCCCAGGACGGCTGCTCTGCGTCCCCTTGCTTTTCAAAGGCCTGTCTTTGGCTATTGTGCTCACATCCTGAGCTTGTTTGTACACTTGTCCAAGGCCCCCAGCCCTCCAGCCCCCCTGCAGGAGTGTGGGTCTCGCAGAGATAGGAGGCCTGACTCAGAGATAAAAGCAGCCAGGCTCACCGGGCAGAGTTGTTATCAGAGCAACAAGCAGCACAGGACTGCAGTGCAGCCACTGAGATAGGGAGAGCTCTGCCATGCTGACCCCACAAGACAAAAGGATCCAGGTCAACCACAGGTCCTGCTCGATCTCCGCCAGCCATGGCTCCCCGCAGCAAAGCTGCCTGGGCATTTTGTCTGTTAGTGGAGCGGTATCAGTCCAGCACACGCCAAGGATTTGTTCCAGTGCTGCTGCTCTCCCCCTTGGCTGCACCTGCAAAAGGCCAGGATCTTGCTAAAAGACATAATTAACGGCCTGAAAGCAACACTAAGGCTACAGCTGCAGGCTGTGGTTTTTCAGTGTGTAGGGTGGAGTGGGATAGTCAGCGCAGAGAGGACGACTCTGCGGTCTGGCTGCCCAGGCCAGAACGGCCAGGGGTCTCGCATAAAAACTGTAGAGCATCCAGACTGGGGTGCTGAGCAGAGCATCCCGTGTAGCCAAAATAGGGGAGAAAGAGGGTCAGTGCTGCCACTGAGTGTGACTATGTCTACCACAAGAGCCAGCAAACACCTCTCAGTCTTTGCTCTTTAGGAATTGTCTTTTCTTCCTGCATCTTCTGAACAGAGATAACCACCCTCCATCCTCTTTGTATGCAGATTCAGGTCCTCTGGCAGGCAAGAAGTGCAGAGGGAGCCTCAAGACTTTGGGGAAAGTGAAATCCAGTCTTTGCAAGCAAGGAAGGAGCCAGACTGTTTTAACCCCACTGGGGCAGAGTTTCCCAGTGTAAGCTTCTTTCCTGGGCATTTACACTAGTCCTTGGCAAGCAGAAGAGTAGATAACAAGCATCAACACATTTGCTTTTCTCCTTGTGTGGTCTGTGATGCAGAAAGGCAGGGGGACATAAGCCTTGTCACTGAAAGAAGGTGGGTATCACTGATGAAGGCAAGTTGGGGTGTCTTGAGGGAAAACAGAAGTCTCTGAGTAGGGGTCCATGCGACACCCCTAGTGCTGAACATTCACTTGAGAAAGTAACTCTGATGTCCTTGGCCTCATGTCCCTCTCTCAGCTGCTCAGTTATTTCTGGTTCCTCTCTGGTTGACACTCAAGGCACACCAGGGCCAACAGGGGACAATGAGGAGTCACGCTGGACCCAGGTGCTTCCCCTGGAAGGATGTGAATACTAGTGCTTACTTTAAAGGGAGGATTGAGCTGTGCCCAGCTCTCAGTGTTACCTGCAGCATCTCCACTCTCTCAAGCACTTTTTCCTGGCCCTGCACGGCCCACCCCTTGCCTCCTCTGCAGCCCCTTTGCTACAACAAGATGGACAACAGATCCGCTCCTGTAACCCTGTGCCTGCCAGGCTCCTCTCTCATCCTTCAGACCGCACAGGAGCAAGCCTGAGCCATGATTAAAGAACCAAAGCTCCTGAGCACAGCCACACGCATCTAGATTGCTGGGAGCAAGCAGGATGATGGTGTCCTTTTCTGATGCAGTGGCTCGGTAAGAAACATTTATTCTGTCAGGCTCATGCACACTTTTTCCTGTGAGGGTCAGTTCCAACTACTTCACTCCTCTTTCAGTCCCAGAAATTGAGAAAGCCAACAGCAAAGGCCAAAACCACAAGACCTCCTTCTTGAGGCACTAGGAAATTCTTGGATCTCACACTTACGGCTGGTGATGGGACACCACCAAATGAGGAATGATCTCCTAGAAGCATGGATGAGCAGTGTCTCCCAGCCCCAACATGGAGATGGGTTGCAGCATGATTCACAAGATTGCAAAAACCTGGCTTTACCAGCTCCCTTCTGAGACCTATAAAAGCTGATTGCACCTCAGTGCAGCCCACAAAGTGAGCAAAGATCATAGCCAATGTATTGCTCAAATCTACCCCCAGAAAGGCAGGAACTGGCACTGTTATTTCTTCAAGTGTCTGTGGCCCAGAGGAACAGGCCCATATGCAGGCCGGAAGACCAAAGTCTTATGTTTGTCCCCAGGTGAGGCACCTGTTGTCTGCTTGGCCTTGCACCCTAGGGTGCCTCACGGCTAGAGGAGCTCCTGTTTTGCAGGGCCTGCAGCCCAAAGGCAGCCTTTGACTGCCTTGTCCAACCTTCCATCTCACAGGCCAATACAGTCTCTGCGACCCTTGGCCTGAACCCTGTAGTGTGCATTTAGCTGAGGCCTCTCTGGCAGCAAAGTTGCAAGGTCTTTGAAGCATGGGGAGGTCACTGCATCCACGACAGTTCATTCTAGACTTTAATCTCCTCTTCTGCTTGCTTTCAGAGGACTTTAGGAAGAGGAGTCTAATTTTCCATTTAAATTTATTTGGCACCAAGTTGCAGCACTTTGTTCATGGCTGTCCTATTCCTTACAGATTAAAGAGCCATGTTAGTCCTAGGATTTCACCAGGATTTTAAAAGTGCTCAGGCGGCCTTCCAAGACTGTTTTTGATAAACAGCTCATAAAGCACACGGCACCTTCTCCAACCTGTTTATCTCTGTGGCCTTCGTTTTCCATCTATTTTTTAACTGCCTTCCTAAAATGTGGGTAGGACAGCTGGTCACACAAGCATCAGACATGCTGTAATACTGAAGTGAAACTTCACCCACATTTTGGTCTCATGTTTCAACATTAGCCCTGCAGGAGGGCAAGCATCACATGGTGGAGTATTGCACAAAAGCAGTATAGAGTCATCTGAGCCCAAGTCAGGGGACACCCCAGAAATTCAGAGAAAACAGAGAAAACATCTCCTAAAATACCAGGGCCAAGCTGCAATGAAGAGGAACAACCTGATGGAAGCCAGTCTATAGTAGGATGCCAAGAATAGCACAGAGGCCCCTACACAAGACCACAAGCAGGAGATGGGCTGGGCAAGGAGCGGAGTGGGCAGAAGCAAATAGTTCAGGGTAAGCTGCAAATATCCACAGCATGACACAACAGGGCTCAAAAAACAGTCTGTGGCATCCAGATTCAGAGTTTAAACACTTCTCAAAATCTCTGTTTTTTTTTTTTCAGGGGTTTTGGGAACTGGACTGAGATCTCCAGGTGGATGGCAGTGGCTCTTGATTATTATGGGCTTAAATTATGCCACAATCATACGCAGACGGTCCATGCTTCTTACTGGACCACTTTACCTCAGCTGTACTAAATCAGAAGCCAGCATTCCTCCATCCATGGGTACCATGTTGCAGTTGAATGATAGTCTCTTCCAAGGTATTTCACTTTTATAGCTAGCTATGATACAAAAATACCTGAGTTTCCAAAGCAACATCTTCTTCCTTTTTTCCTGGCAAGTGTAGAGTTATGGAACTGCTAAGCACATGGTTAAACACATTCTGAGAGGGAAGAGAAAACACTTGCAGTATTTGTCAAGTTAGGCTGGGGCTGGTACTGTGTGGCACACAGCAGCCACTCTGCTAGAAAGAATAGAGATGACAGTTGAAGAAGGACATGGAGAGAAATAAATCAGATCACCTCTTGCCAAGCTTGCATTTCAGCACCACTCCTCTGGGATCTCCTGCATCTGAGTTCTGCCACAGGTATCAGCTTCTCCCATTGGGCCTTGATAGTCAGATCCTGCTTTGCTCTGCTTTGCTTATTTTCTCTAGGTGTCAGAGCCCCCAGAGGTGATCACAGCCTTGCACCTGGCACTGTGCAATCAGCCACAGTACACAGCACTACAAGCTCTGCTAGACATGCAAAATGTTGAGGGGAAAAAAAGAGAAGAGACCAGTTTTACTAATGGGTAGCTGATGTTACGCCTGGAGAGAGCAAGTGGGTTGCATACATACAAAAACTTTCCAGGAATCAAACCTGGATGTGCCCTGTGGAGGAAAGCACCCTCCTCGCAGCATTGTCTTAGGACAATGCAGCCTTTTAATAGTGTTTGTCTTCTAATGTAACTGTGCCTCACCCATGCCTGAAAATAATACGATGTGGATGTGAGAAACACCGTAACAGTAAGGGCAATGGTACTTCTAGCTCCATAAACAGCCCTCACAGTGCAGATTTTACTAATTTCTTCAGGAATAAAATAGCAAATAGGGGTAATACCCTCCCGCTCAGGGCTGGAGCCATTTTCCTGGTTATACCAGCCTGAGCAGCAGGCTGTCTCCAAACCTTTGTGTTTAAAAGGCATCAGTGTATCCATCCTCTAGTAATGATCTAACCCCTGTCTGAGTCCATTTACACTTTTGGCTTCCACAGAGGCATCCTGCAGCAATGAGTACCACAGGGCAGCCACACAGAGTGTGAAAATGATTCCCACTCATGACCAGCATTAGCACACCAGAGAATTACAGCCATGAGTTCTGTTATGCAAGCTCCACAAACTAGAACCTGGGTCTAACCTTCTCCAGCAAACTGAATGCCGGTCCCTGTGTACGTTTTGTCGGAGAGCTCCTGGGCTCCATTTTAGGGGAGGCTTGTCTCCAGAGAGCCACATCAAGTTTCAGATCTAGTTAATCCCCCCTTTATCAACGCAGGAATGTATTTCTTTTCACAAAACATAATCCTCTTTGCAATCATGTGTTATGTCAAACTACAAACTTTTTGCTCCAGTCCTGCTTTCCCTGGAGAGGATTTGAGGCAATAATCCAGGCCTACCAACTTATTTCTTTAATGAGCAAGGGAAAAATGAACATAATATCACAGAACATGCACACACCAAAATCTTGAAGCATTACCCAATACTGACACTCCTTTGAATGGCTCCCTAAGTTCAATAACTGAGGCTGAAAGCAGTAACCTCAACCCACACTGGAGCACTGACAGACAAGGGAGAGGAGACTGCAGTTGCAGACAGGGCCCGTTCATGACGGTGGGCAATTATGAAGACATAAAATGCCAGCATGTGTCTGATGAAGGCGAGATGTTCTGCAGGGCCCAGGCAGATGCCCAGGAAAGTGCAGGGTCTTTATGAGATTAACCTCCAGCAGAAAGGAAGCAGGGTAAATATCACAGCCCTGGTAGTCCTCAGGAACCAGTGCCAGAAAGAACATCTCTGCAGAGCCCCTGGAGAGAGGGGCTGAAGCTGAGGCCCGGCTACACCCCAGCGCAGAGCTCCCCATTTGCCTCTCTGGGGCTTGTTCGCTAATCTCTCCTCCTTCCTAGCCAGCAAGGCCAGCTAGTTCTCAGCAAGGGAAAAGAGCTAAACACCCTGGTCTCCCTGACCTTGGACTTCCCCCCATCCCTGGGGCTGCTCCCACTCTCCTGCAGCCTGCTCTAGTTCAGCAGTTATGGTACTGTAGGACCCCACAGGGCCAAGCACAGTCTGGGGAGTGGGGACGTGCTCCCACCATGTAGGGGGCACACACTGGCACCACAGTGATGCTGGCGAGGCAGTGTGACATCCCCACGCCACTCTCAGCCAGCAATTCAGGCTCTTCCCGTGATACGTATTGCCTGAATGATCTGTTTGTGTTTCCACTTACTTTGCTTGCTGAAATTCCTCATTGCTCCTGGAGTTAGTGCTTTTGCCACCCACTGAGGCTTAACCTGGCATTTTAGCAACAATTGGAGATAGATTTGCCAAAAATATGGGTGGTTTATGGGTTTCTTAAATTCCTGACATTATACTATTTACCATTTTTACCCTAAAACCACTAAGTTCTCTCTCTCCTCACATGTTGCTTCATTTTGTTAAACATACAGAAAGAAAAAATGTTTACCAAATCTCTATTTTGCCAAATGACCAATACATTTTAATTCTTCTCCATGTTCCTTAAAAACAAACAGGGCAGTACACAAGCTCGCACCTGCTGCCTTTTAGAGACTGAGCTCTACCCTTTCATCCAAGACAGTGCCTGCTATCCCCCAGGAGGTTTATTAAGTCAGATCCTCAAACACTGAGCTTAATAGAGGAGGGCTACATACACCACACTCACTGCCACGTCTCCACCTTCCCACTCCTGGCCCCTCACCTTCCAGCCCCAGCCCAGGTCCAAGCCCTGGCATGCCCTGTATCACTACACTTCCCCGACTCCCAACCTTTGGCCTTCCCACTCCGTCTCATTACACAGTGCTCCTGCCTCCCAGCCCTCCTCACCCACAGTGGGTTCCTCCTGCAGCGGGTGCTGCAGAGCTCTACAGAGGGTACTGCTGACCAGCTGCTGCGCAAGGACCACAGCAGGCAGCCTCTTTCTCTTATCTGCATAGTCAGTGTAAGCAAGTCAGTTACCCAGCAAGGGTTGATGGGTCAGGACTGGAGCCCACAGCCTCTTGCTCTCAGATTAAGGCATTGCTGATCTGCTGACAGAGGAAATATTGTGGGGAGACACACTGATAAGGCTGGCCTCTTTGGCCCAGCCTTATTCTCTCTCTTCCCCTCACCACTCTCTCTACATCCCGTCCCACACTACCTCCTCCCCTCCCAAACTCCTCTGCACGCCAGGGACTTCCCATTATGGTTTGGGGTTACTTTGCCCGATCTGAGGAGAAAGGACTGAAGTGAGAATCACTGGTATCTCAGGCCTGCACAAACCATCTGGAGCAATCCTGGGATGACCAAGCGAATAGATGCTTTTGCCAGCACAATGCAGGTAGCAAAAGAAACTGCTCTGTGAGTCACAAGCAGCCTGTGGCCTGAACATTCGCTAGCATGTCAATAGGCTCTCTGTGCTTCTTGTATTTATGTACCCCACCTAGCACTGCAGTAGTAAGCTCTTATAAAGGCCTTCCACACTTATTTCTGTACAAATAAAATAACAATTTCAGGCAGCGTTATATGAAAGAAAGTCATCCTGACTGCCTTTGCTTATTCAAGTATCAAAAGGTAGCCCTAAACATACATGGCTTGGAGGAAACTGAAGATCCCTGCCTAATTCTTCCCAAGAGAAAAATGAGTCCTGTGTCTCGTTTATACCACCCAGGGAGAAAAATGTTTTTCCCATCCTCTTCCTTCAAAATGCTGAGAAAGTGGGAATGATCATTTTGGGAGACAAAATGAAACTGTGATCTGGTCCTTCTTTTGACCCAGTGTACTTGAGTAAAAGCCTGTGAGGAGGTGTTAAATTTGTTTTCATATGCAGACTGCCGTGTCTTTCCCACGTGGGAAACTTGAACTTGCATCAACCCAGTAAAATATATGCCACCCAACAAGTGGCTAGTCAGCTATCCTTGGGGCATCCAAAAGCAATTTAAAATGAATTACCCACTGCAGCTTTCTTATTTTCCTTCCCTACAGCTGCGGCTATTTCATGTAGAACAGGCTTCTGTTGGGAAGCAACAAATGGACACAATTTTGCAAACACACAAAGCTGGTGGAAGGAAGGCTGCTCTCTGCTGCTGTGGTATTAAGAGCATTAAAGCTGCCCTAATGAGGCAACTTCAGGTGCTCACAGCATCTGAGCCCTCAGATATAGCCCATTATTATGCTCTCAGTGAGCTAATCCCTTCAGTTCCACTCTTGTAAGCACCATGGACAAGATCCAGGCCACCCTCCTGCCATTTAAGTGCTGATAAAAATAAAAACTGTCTTCTAGCCCCCAAAAGAGAATTATGAGTGTCTCAGTGAGGTACCTGGTATGGGCTGGGGAGAAGATGTTAGTCCCACCTCCCAAGTGTAACCACCAAGGTGAAGGGATGTGCAGGAGTGGGGCAAGGGCTGGTGCCGCAGAGAGCCAGGCACCACTTCTGCCCTAGAGCCAGTGTGCTGTGCAACGTGGGCCTAAGCCAAAGGAGGCTCTAATCACCGAGCTGCAGGCTCCCCTCCTCCCTCTCATCCTTGTTTTGGTCCCTGTTGGTATTTAACTGCCTCTCATTCAAAAATCTTGTAATTTCTTCTTTATTTTTGCATAAATTATCACTCAACAGATCAGCCAAAGGATCAATGCAGCCTTGCTGTTTGAGAGTTCCCCTAAAGCGCCTGTGATGAAAACTCCCTTGAGTGAAAATGCGATTAACTGAGTGGCGTGTGGGGGAGCAATGATAACACAGAGCGGGTTTAACCTTGCTCACTCTGACCCTGCTGCAAGAAGCCATGCTGTGGTTTAGTTTCACAGCCTCAGCGGCTGAGGAGCTTGCAGAGCTCCTCACCTCCTGCTGCAAACAGAGAGGCAACAGGAACAGCTTCTGCTCCTGCCTGCTGCAGCTTGAAGCCTATCCCCCAGGCCCGCGGCACGCAGGAGGCAGCCCGAGCGTGCTGGAGCTTGGCCCCGCTGCTGCTTGAGCGCCCCATTTGGCACCGTGGGCTCCCGCCTTTCACGAGGAGCCAGCTTTTCCACACAGCATCTCCCGAGGGCAGAGGCCACGTGCGCACGGGCCGCACCAAGGCAGGCTGCAGCAAAGGGCTGGGCACAGAGCAGGGGGCACACGCCACTCCCCACTCACTGCCCCCACGGCCCCGCTTCGCGGATCCCCCTCGCTGCCACCTGAGGGGGAAGGACCAAGCTCCCCCGAGCGCCCTCAGAGTCCCTCGAGCCCCCTCACGGAGCCCCCTCAGAGCCCCCTCAGCTGCTTAATGCAGCTGTCTCAGATCTTCCCCTCAGTCCCCTCACCGAGCCTCCTAAGCCCCCTCAAGCGCCTCACGGGGCCCCTCGGAGACCCCTCGGGGAGCCCCCTCAACT
>NW_028187155.1:1288716-1306739 GCF_003343005.1 Rhea americana | reverse complement strand
TGCCGCGCCGCCGGGGAGAGGCTGCAGGCCCAGGCGGGGCGCGCTCGGCGGGCGGGATATCGCCGGGCCTCCTTATCTGGGGGGCCGCAGCGGGGCCCTGCCCTGCCGCGATACGGGAGGCCGAGGCCCCCCAGGCGCCTGCCGCAGGGGACGCGAGGGAGGAGGCGCTGTCGCGCTCGCCTTCGCGGGAGGCGCCCTTCGCCCCGGCGGCGGCGGTGGGCTGCGGAGGGTCTCGCGGTGACTTCTGCCGGCGGGCTGATGCAGGCGCGGTCAGTGCGCTCCGGCTCTGCTGCCGCAAGCCCGCCCGGTGCGCTAAGCGCAGGGCATCTCCCCTGAAGCCTTCCCCGAGGGCAGCTTGTCCTCTACCCTGCTGTGGGGCTCTGGCTGCTGTGGGAGCGCCTGGGCCCTCCTGTCAGTCGGGGCAGGTTTCTGAAAGCTGCCAGGGGGTTTATCTGTGTGTACTCTTGCTCTAAGCAAAAGGTGAAACAACGGAGGGCCGCTGTTAACCTTTGGTCTTCTCTGCTCTCGGTAGCCTGCTTATACTGCAGAGCTCCCGAGTGTAAAAATAATCTGTGTGCATCTGAACACTAGTTCAAATGCTCTGCCCGTCTTAAAACTCGCAGATCAGAGTTTCCTAGCAGCACTGCTCTAGGGCATGCTCAGAGTGCRTGCTCTCAACTCAGCCACTTGGCCCAGCTCAAGCTGTCTAGCTACTAATTTGAAAAGCTTCRTCAAATATCTTTTCAGAAAAAATGCTTAAGCCAAAGTAACTCAAGTTTTAGTCTATCTTTCAGATAAACAGTTTAGAAAAATACAAAATATAGAAGTCACTGAAAGACTGGTTGTGCCTTGACAAAAAGGCCCTTAGCTATTCAGGGCAACTGCTCAAATAGTGAAATTAGCTTTATAAAGAGAGCAGGAACATAGCCATYTAGAAGGGACCTTATAATTGAAAGACCTCCTCATTTTCTGTAGAGTGAGAGTTTGTGCTGCTTCAGCTTACAGCATTGTGCCACTTCTGGCTACTACTCAAGCTCTTGTTCTGATACTGTCATTGAAATGGACCCCAGGAACCTTTGTTCAGTAGTGCCCTTTGTCACCACTGAGCAGCTGCTTCTTGCTAGCCCTCCCTAAAAGGTATTGGCTTTAAAATTAATAAGACCCTTGGCTGAATTTAGCCATTTGAGATTGTGCTCCTTGTTTTTATCCTCCTTTCCCATTCCTCAGTGCTCAAAAAAAAAAAAAAAAAAAAAGATTCAGCATGCCCTTCTGAACTTGTATCTGCAGTGGGAGTATGTGAATTTATAGGTTGTGTTTCAAAGGTAATTGATGAGGTTGATGTAGACTAACTGCAACTATTGGGACTTACGTGGAAGCATGCACATAACACTTCTGGGCAAGCATCCTACTCATGATGGTGACTGATCTTGGATCTCTYCTGTGGTGGAAGGGGAACAGCCTGACCTGATGTGTTGTGTTTTAAACTTCTAGGGCTTTGGTCAGGTTGGTGGGAGCTCCTCCAGAAAGCAATGGACCATGCCAGAGCTGCAATTTCTAACTTGGTAAGACCCTCTGCCCCCTCATTTGTCTCAGGTTGGTGGGCTGACAATACTACAGCAGCAGAAGAAAGATCCAGTGGAGTCAATGTCAGTCTCATGAGATGACAAATCCAAAGCACTGTTAGATATTATTTGCGGCTTGTGAGTCTGAGCTACAGACTTCATTTTAGCTGCCTGGCTATGATATGGAGGTGGCTTAAAAGTTCAGTTCTGGCAGGGTTATCGTTTATTGCTACAATGTCYTGAGTCTTCCAGGAAACTGAAAAAGTGATAGGGAGGGGAGTGAGCCTTGAACAATGTTCCAGGAGGAAGTACTATTGAGGAAGCTGATTTGATATCTATCAAGACAATCAACATATTCTATTATGTTACTTGGGGGTGGAGGAGAAGGGGAAGGGAGAGGGAAATGCACGCCAACCACAGTTCCAGCCTTTCAATGTGGTCTGTGCTTTGAAACAAGTATTCCAGGAGGCAATAGCTCTCAGCAGGCTTGACCTAACAAGCTCATCCTAAAGAACTTGGTCTGTGAAATGACCCTGGGCTAGGACTGCAAATATGTTGGTCTAGTCCCTGAACAGGTATGGAGGAWATGAGGGGTTGAGATATGTCCTCTGCAAAGTGTCAGGGAAGCCAAAGTTCCCTGCAGTTGAGCAGGGAGACTCTTTTTTTGCTAGATTAAAGTGCAGTATAGCCACTCAGTTGTAGGTAGCATGGTCAGGAATGGAACCACAGGTCYGAAATAGCACGAGTTTAATCTTGACAGCATGTGAGCTGAGAACTCTGGATGAGCTACAGAGATTGTAACAGGGCTTGGGTGCTCATCACCAGCTGCTTCCCCAGTACAGTGGGAAGAGGCTRTGGGACTTGTTGGTCCCAGAAGCATTCATCTAGCCAATCACCTGTGTATCCCTGCCATGTGCCCAAGCTAGGAGCAAGCTCAGCAGCCCTAATGCTAGTTCTGTGGTCCTAGTTAGTTCCTGGTTAAGTTTGTAATTGAGTTAATTGTCTGTTAATCTAAATTTCTGCACTACATGCAGGCTGCTGTTCTGTGTGCTGCTGGATCATGCATCACAGCTGTTTAGAAAAGTGAGCTCTTGACTTGAAGCTCTTCTGTTTGAGCTCTGATTTTTCTTCTTTTTGTTTTTTTGGTTAAAAAAAAATGTCAAACCATTGCAACCTCAGGTAGAAGTGTGAGAAATGTCCTTAGCTTTACTGTTAGTTGAGTACAAGGAAAGTAACAAGATTCCTTTGGGTCATCTCAGTCAGCCTTGCCATTTTACACTATTGACAAATACTACAGTTTAAGAGTAGCCTGGGGAAGTTTAATGTAAGGTGATGCAGATACTGGATGAGATTATCTAGATCAAAGTGAATGTAGTTCAAAGGCACAACCATGGAGTGATTGTCTTCCCTTTTCTCCATCGTGATCAAAGTTCCTTTATGTACAAGTTGCTCGTATTCAGGTCAGATCAGTGCGCTCCTCCTGATTAGGACCAGGAGTTTCTACTTCAGTCAGCCTTTGCCACACAGTCATGTGGGAAATGCCAGTGCTGTTGGCTGTGTCATATCTATTACAGAGCCCAAGCTGGACTGTGACCAGTATGGTTCTGAACTTGTGCAGGGCAAATAGACACTAAATACCAATAGATACCCAGAGTGGGTCTGAGTCTGCTCAAAGCTGCCTATCTGCCTGATTGATACCTGCACTTGGGCTGCACTGGAGCAGTTCCAGGTGCACAGTCTGCGTTCAGTTTGGCGCATGGGTGCAGTTTGCTGGAAAGGCTGTTGAGTGATGTAGCAAACTCTTCACTCACGTGATTGTCTTTCAACAGTTTGGTGGCGAGCCAATGTCGTACACACGTTTCAGCGTTGCTCGGCAAACAGATGGTGACAACAGCCATGTGGAGATGAAGCTGTCTGCTGATGATGAGGAAGGAGGGGAGATTGGGAGGCAGGAGCACCTGCACACCAGCATGGGGCAGCCACGGAGGACTGGCAAGAACCTCTGCTTTCTTGTCATTGCAGCTGTACTCCTCCTTTTGATTGGTAAGGACAGATRGGAGGGAACTGCATGAAGTGGACTGGTTTCAATTGTATCTGAGGCCTTTAACATTTGCATTTGTATTATTTCAGAATATAAATGTAAGAGCTTGGATCCAGGCTGCAGCTTCTTGTCACTAGCTAAATATCTCTGGCTCAGGCTTGTGGTATGGAATTAGTATGAATAATTGCCAATTTGACAGCAAAAYCATGTGGATCTGTTTGCTGAAGGGCAAACTGGTCAGCATGGCAAGGGTACTAGTTTTCCCTTGATTGACTCTAAAGCTTCTCTAGAGATGCGGGTGAACGCATCAGTAAGATCTCTGGAAGCTGAAGCATTTAGTGTTTGCCAATTCTTCAAAGGCTTTTACAGTGTTACCAGCTTAAAGCAAACAGTCTTCTCCCTGGATGGTGCTAGAGAGACTGCCAAACACAAGATCAGATATACAGTGTCCTTTAAAATATCTCAGCGCAGGCAAAATGTCAGGCTGTGTATTCCTGTCTGTCCTTAGGTATCCCAGCTTTTAAAAATGGCGTGAGAACAGAGGTGCATCTGTACCCTAACAGCTGCTTTGAATGCACTTGTCTGATATTGGCCTGGCTTAGTCTTTCTTGCAGCACAAAGAAATACCTGTTCTGTCCATAGGGTTTCTGATTGGCTATTTGAGTTACCGTGGACGAATGCAGATGACTGCCAGGTGTCTAGATGGAAGTGGCAGGTGTGAGATTACTCCTACCGCGTCTTACTTAGCGGATACTGATGACACTGAAGAAGAGGTGCCGCAATCATCTGTCCTCTACTGGCCTGAACTCAAAAACCTTTTGTCAAATAAGCTGTCAGCGAGACGTCTTGAAGACTACTTGAGGTAACAGTTCCAGAAAGCTTAGCTACAGCTGAGAAAGAAGCACAGCTGGTGAACAGAACTTAAGCTCCTTTGGAGAACAAGGGTCTTAAAGATGTTGTGGGGTGGCACATCATTAAACGTGGCTTTAAATGGCCTGCCCAGCCTGGCTTTGCTGGCTGGGGTACTGTAGTGCCTACTGCTATGTTAGCCTAAACTATAAATCTGTTGCCTACAGGCAAAGAGCAAATAGGAAGTCTTTTGAAGCTGGCCTGAGTGAAGATGAGAGCATGGCCTTCTACATTCATGACCAGTTCAACAGCTTCCTCTTGGATAAAGTGTGGAATGATGAGCATTATATTAAACTGCAGGTCAAAGGCAGGTATGTTAATGGAGAGTTGCAGATCTTTACAGCATGAATCTTTGTAGTCCAAGCAGTTGCAAAGATTGTGAGCTGGTTATCCTTCTCTGAAGGAAACTACAGTATAGCTCAGCAGTGGCTACTGCTGTCTTTTCACAGGCTTTCTAAATCCCAGGTGTCTGGTAGCAGGCCTCTGGATTCTTTCTGGCACARCTGTTTCTTCAAAGCATACTTAAGAGCTGGAGAGAAAACAAACTATGTAAAAAAAGAGAAGCTGAAAGGCAGGTTTCTTCTGTCTAAAGCTTCTAGCATGGGTGGTTCTGTTGTGTGACTTATAAAGGTGTTGTGGACCAGGGTCTGGCTTCTCGTAGCTCAGGAGTATCAACAAGTATTGGATGACAGCTCACATTGGTGTGTCTTCATGTCCCTCTTGTGTGAGAGGAAAAAACGAATTTGCTAGGCTTCTTTCATGAAGGGACTAAAGAGACAGAGAAGCACAGACTATACTTCTACTGCTTGTCTTAAAAACTAGCCTTCACTAATGTCTCTGAACAGCCCCAGAGGTTGTTGCGTGAAGCTGGTAAAGAGTCTACTCGTTTTAGACTACATTGACTTGATCTGAATTAAAAGGGCATAGACTGAAATAMAAGACCTAGCTAAATATACAGACTGTATATGAAGAAGCGTAACAATGTCTCCTGACATTTAACAGCATCAACAACAAAGTGTCTATTCTGGAAAATGGTAGAGAAGAAGAACTGGAGAGTCCTGATGCATACGTGGCATACAGCAAAAATGACTCAGTCTCTGTAAGTGACACAGAAGATCCTGGAGATGTGCTTGCATACTTACCAGGTGGCAATGTCTTAAAAAGCATCCCTTCAATGTATGCACTGTATAAAGTACACCCTAGATACAAAGCTGGAAGGGTGAGGGCGGGGAATGGATGCAGAAGGAGTGGGTCCACACAGTTTTCTTGTTTTAGCAAGATGCAGAAGTAGCTATCTGCTTAGACTTCTCTGCTGGGATCCAGCCAGGAGTCTTGGCAGAAGTGCTGCTCCAGCAGGCCCWTTGCATTTGACTGGCGTCTGCGTTGCTAAACTCCAATCCATGCTGTTAATGTTGGTCTGATGTGTTCCAGACACTGTGACTTTTTAGACTGCTTAAAGTATCTCACTGGCTGAGGATTGCTGCATTTATAAGCAGTATCTCTGTTCTAGGGCAAACCGATCTATGTGAACTATGGACAGAAAGACGATTTTCAGAAGATGAAAAGTTCAGGTGTTTCTCTGGATGAATCTGTTGTCATCCTTAGAGCTGGAAAAATTACCCTTGCTGAGAAGGTGAGCAGTCTATGCCCTTGAAGCTTGGCCAATCTTGGCAGCAAGGAAATAGAAGCGTGCCTTTTAAGGAGGAAGACTGTGCCTGAGCTCAAGCCTCTAGAATTTGTCTGCGGGCTTGTCCTACAGGACTAGTCTTTCTTGTTTATGTTAAAATTCAAAATGCAAAACCCTGGACACCAAGGCTCAATGGAGCTAGTTACTTTTTGTGGGAGTGTTGTCCTTGGCCTCTGGTMGTCTGGTTGGGACAGCTGAATGTCCAGAACGATGGAGCTGAGAGGCAGAAGCAGGCAGCCTGTGATCCACAGGGCAAGGACCACAGGATGTAGAGCTGGCTGGTGTTGTTATAAGCAGAAACGGAGCTGTCAAAAGCAGAAATTTTTCATCTCTAGAGCACCTCTTGTTACTGCAGCCAGATACTTTCAAAGCTTGCTTGCAGTGTCTCATTTGGTCTCTTGTTGAGTGTTCAGTAGGTCCAAGCGTAGGTGCCAGCAGTGCCTGCCCAGCAAGCTGTCTTGTGTGTTGCTGTAATGCTCCCCTTACAGGAAACAAGACCAAATAGCCAAGCAGCCTAAAGGAGCCAAATTCTTCTGCGCACAAGCCTGTTCTAGGTCTGCCAGAGGACTGCAGCTCACATAAGTGCTTGTGAGGAGACTAGGACATAGGATTCTTCCCTACAGCATGCCAGTACAGCTCTTGTCTGGCTGTGTGCATCATAGACACAAACAGAGCTGAAAGGTGCTTCCACGAGAGGTTCTATACTCRTCTTTGCACCTTGTAAACTGTTTTCTGGCCTTGCAAGAGTGTTTGCCCCTGTGGTGCATAAGCGGCAGCTAGGCTGTAAGTATATTAAACTGGGGCTTGACTTAATTAGGCCACTCCCCCCCGCTCCCCCCATCTTCTTTGTGAGGATGAGCCTCCGGTGGCTGCTTATCTTCGCTTGATACTAATCAAATGTTGGGAAATCAGACTGAGCATAATAAAAAAATAATCAACTTATGAGCCTCTCTGAGAAACAAGTCTGAGTTGAACGAATTGTGGGGTTGGACACTAACCATGGCGAGCATCCTAATTCAAGAGGGTGYTAGGCATACTGTATCCAGAGTGAACTAGGCTACTTGCATTCAGCCTCTTTGTATTAGTGTCAGATGATTGTTAAAATCTGCAGAGTCAGGCACTGAGAAGCACAAACCTTCATACCATTCTTCAGTGTATTTGCCTTAAATCCCCTGGCTTGCTGTGCAAATGTGCAGCTGATGTTGTTCTTTGCTTCAGGTTGCAAATGCCAAAGAGGCAGGAGCAGTTGGTGTCCTGRTGTACCTGGATCCACAAGATTACAAGAACACAGATAAACTTGTCCCCTTTGGGCATGTGAGTATGTGACTAGCTGTCTAGTCTGCTGCTGTGATGAGCCTTTTCCATTGTGGACTGCAAACTGCAGTAGTCTTCCTGCAGGCCTCCAGCTTAGCAGTGTTTCATGCCCTTGTGTAGATGACAGCTCTTGATCTTCTGTGTGAGACCTGAGGGCTCTTCTTGCCATTTCACAGGCCCACCTTGGTACTGGAGACCCTTTCACCCCAGGCTTCCCCTCTTTCAACCACACCCAGTTTCCACCAGTTGAATCTTCGGGACTACCCTACATTGCTGTTCAGACCATCTCCAGCCAAGCAGTGAGCCGGCTGTTCAGGTAACAATCCCTGCTGGCTTGCAGGCTAGGCTGTTGGCCCCGTTGCTGGTGATGAGGATGATGTTGAGGTGCTGTGAGCCCAGGGAGCTCTCTGCTGGCCTCTGCCACGTATCACAGGGAGCACTTAGTAGGACTGACTGGAGAAATGTCACTTGTCTGATATGTCTAACTGCTTAAAGGCAGATCTTAATTTAGTATTAAGTTYCCCTTGGCCTCTCTCTGCCATCTTCACCACACACAATTAGCAGTACAGGATTGCAAGCTAACTTCTGAGCAGGTTCTGGACAAAGCTCCCCCTGCAGTTTCAGGCTTGCTTTTCTCACAGGAAAGGTAAATGAGGCCAGAGATGGACAATGAGCTCAAAGGATCTCTTTCCCCTCAGCAAAATGGATGGAGACCCTTGTTTTCTGGAGTGGAGAGGTGGGATCATCAATTGCAAGATGACCAGTACAACCAATAAAACAGTGCAACTGAAGGTGAACAGTGTCATGGTGGACAGGAAGATTCTGAACATCTTTGGTGCTATCAAGGGGTTTGAAGAACCAGGTAGGAGCAACTGGCTTGTGGGTCACATTAAAAGGGACCTCTTACTGTTCTGTCATCTTCAGAGCATGACAGCTGTTTCCAGATGAAGGCAACTAGATCTCAGCAAAATAAAGCTCTTTCCCTGAAAGTCAAGGGAAAAGCTGAACTGAACTGCCAGTGAAAGTCTAAATAAAGACAGTGAGCCAGAGACAAGGGTCAGACTCTATACTGTGTTCATAGCATGGAAGTTAAAAGCTGCTTTTCTGATGGAGAATGTTTGCAGCATGAAGTTTGCGGCTCAGAGCTCTTGATGTCTGCTTTGTAGATCGCTACGTTGTGATTGGAGCCCAGAGAGACTCCTGGGGCCCAGGAGCAGCCAAGGCTGGTGTTGGAACTGCCATATTGCTAGAACTTGCCCAAGTGATCTCAGACATGGTGAAAAATGGTAAATATTTGAGCACAAAAGCGAGGGGGGATATTAAATCCTACAGAATCAGCTCTGTGTGTTAACACTGGAGAGCTCAGATGCAAACTAATCCCTTGAGAAGCTGCAGGAAACATGATAAAGCTCTTGGTGCCATGCTCCCTGACTTGCCCAGCACGGACAACTTGTCTGCAGTGAGCACTTGTTTCCAAGGGACTTACCTGCTTACATCCAGTTTAGTGCGGATGCAAAATGTCCTTGGATAACGCATGTTGAAAACCTCAGACTTGAACTGTGTATTGGGCAGCCAGCCCTAAAGGTAGAAAACATTAAAGTAGCTGAACAGCTGGAGGATTGGGGGTTGCTTGGTGGCACTCAATGCAAGTCTCCACTTCTGTTTCTGGGGTTGATTCTGGGCTCTGACAGCTGAAGAGGAGGGTGGTGGAAGGGATTGGAGGTGGCATGGCTTCCCCACACAGCTCTGGAGAGATAAGGGGGAGTAGGGTATAGTGTCTTTGGTGTGACTAACATGCAGGAGTGTCTGCACAGAGTGCTTCAGCTCTGCCTGTTGAGCAATAGATGAATCAGCAGCCCAGGTCCTCAGTAATCCATATCTCCATGGAGGAAGAGTATAGATACCAATCAATCTCTCTATTTGCAGGTGGCTATAAACCAAGGCGAAGCATCATCTTTGCTAGCTGGAGTGCAGGAGAATATGGAGCTGTGGGTGCTACTGAATGGCTAGAGGTACTTTTCTTCGACAGACTTCTATAATGACTGTTGATTTCTGATTCCCTGTTCCCATTGGTTAAACACGCTCGTGTTGCCCTGTTGCCATTCATCTTACACTTCTGTTTTGTTTTAGGGATACTCTGCCACTCTGCATGCCAAAGCCTTCACTTACATTAACCTGGATGCTGCAGTCCTAGGTAACTTGCCACCCTGTTCAGTTTCTTGAAGCCAGATTTACACCAGAATGGCTTGGTAGACATCCCTTAAGCTCCTGAAATGGAGACTGCCCTGACTCTGCCAGGGCTGGTATTGAGTGTTTGACTGAAGGTTGTCACGACTCTCTTCATCATGGTCCTGTTGTCATTGAAGCTGGAAGGCTGATGCAATTTGAGCTAAAAGGAGACAACTCTGCTAGGTCCAAACCGATTCTGCCCTGTGTCTGCCAATGATCCTTTGGGAACAGGCTGTAGATCAATTGATCCAGGAGATGCTAATGCTGCTCAGTCAGAGAGCTGGGCTGCTCTAAAAGTAATGGTTAGCTGTGCCTGCATGTCAGACATCTTTCCTTTCTTGCAGGGTGGAAAAACATCAAGATTTCTGCCAGCCCACTGCTGTACAGCCTACTGGAGAGAACTATGAAGGGGGTGAGTTGAAGGATCTTGGGCGGACAAAGACAACTGTGGTTTCAGGAGAAACTGAAAGCTGCTAGAGCTGTACTGGGGCACTTGCTTCAGCAGAGCTGGCACCTTTGGAAGAGAAGCCCATTTAGGAGAAAGGGCTGAGACGCTCCTGAGAGCTGTCTGAAGACAGCTGGGCTTGTAGGTGTTACAGTTTATGCACCTGGAATCTAAAACTAGCAGATGCCACAGTTCAGTGGGAGGTGAACGTCCTGCATGGACAGAAAGGTCAGGAGACATGGCATTTGCATAGTAATGTGAGCTCTGGAACAGACTCGCCAGCTTGCAGGCAGCCTGGAAGCCTAAGCAGAGGCCAGAACAAGAGCAGTGACAGTCAGTCTCTTTCCAGGTGATGGATCCAGCAAAGGCCCAGTCAGCAGATGCAGGAAGCCTGTTGAAGAGAGTTGGCTCTGACTGGGAAAATACAGTGTAAGTGTCTTGATCCTGCTGTTTGGGAAAGCAAGTCTCCATAAAGGAACAAATTAAACAGCTTCTGCTTTTCGTGCTGGAATGCAGAACTGCTGTTTGGGGCAAGCTCTACCTACTGTGACGGGGGTGGGCAAGTGTGGACAGCACAGCACTAGCTGTGCTTAGTGCTGGTCCAAGCTGCCTGTAGACAATTCAGACACCTTGTACAAGGCTGTTCTTGCCCTACAAAAAAAGACCAGTGGTCAGAAATGGACAAGCAGCCCTCAGCACTTGTCCATGTCTTCTTGCTAAAACGTGCCCTATCTAGACAGAGTAGGCCAGATGGCCCAGAGCTTCAACTCCAAGGGCTTGTAGTTCTTTTCCTGGGATGTCTAAACCAGTTGACAACTGCTCAATACCTGTCTCTTGTAGTGTTCCCCTTGGCCTGGGTGATGCGGCATTCCCTTTCCTGGCATACTCTGGAATCCCAGTGGTGTCCTTCGGTTTCTGCAATGTAAGTATTGTGTGCCTGCCTGGTGTATTTGCTCTGTGGAAAATRCTCCAATAGTATTTGCCCTCTAAGATGGCAGAGCATGTGGTGCTGCTCCTAAACTCAGCTTCCATTTAGGTGTGCCTCTGGGAGAGAGGAGACAGCATCAGGGCCTCGTGACTATGGTGGTACTCTCTGGGCAGGCTTCTCTGGCCTGAACGGTGTACAGTCTCTGTTCTGGAGCTTTGAACATCTGTGTTTTGTTGGGAGAGGGAGCCCTCTGTCTTCTAGAGGCTCAAACGTCAATGCTTCAGAAGCTAAATTCACTGAAAAGATGTCAACTTTCTTCTCCTGCTGCTTTAATGAAAGGATGTCGTAGAGCCTGCGGTTTAGGAAACAAAGTGTGCTGGCAAGTTGTATAACTAGCCAGAGGCAAGTACTAACTCGCTGTCTGTGTCTACTGCTGCAGCTTGGGGCTAGCAAAAATGACATCAGCTAGGYAGCTTGCTCTCTTACCATAGAGTCCGAGTGTGTAGCTGGGAGCTGAGCAAAGCTGGACTTTCTAGTAACAGCTTCCCTGGCTTACGAATGCTTGGACTTTGCTAACATTGGACTTCCTGGAAAAAAACCACCAACAGAACCTTAAGTCAGCCCACTCAGAAGTCTTAGCAGGGGGAGGGAGGGGTTCTGCTAGCACACGCTGAACTAGATGCTGAGATTTATCTGCTCATAGCTCTGCAAAGGAACTCCTGTAGGACTGAGATCTTTGTGTTTTCAGGTCTAACAGATTAGCAGAGCATCCTGATGATTACTGAAGAGTGTGAGATGCTAGCAGGCGCTCCCTTCCGCTGCATTGTGCTTCAAAGTTTTGCCACTCAGATCTCGCTATTTAAAGGCTTAAAAGAATGGGGGAGTGGTGGCAAACWATAGTGGAAGGCAAAAATTCCTAGCATGAGAAGCATTCCTGCCCAACTCCAATGTCTTCTGCCCTGCAGAAAGATGAGGAATACCCCTTCCTGGGCACCACTGAGGATACTGTGGAGAATCTGAAGAGGATTGCCAACTTGTATGAGCTTATCCGTACTGCTGCAGAAGTGGCTGGACACATTGCTCTCAGGCTGACCCATGATCATGAGCTCTACCTGGACTTTGGGAAATACAGTGAGSAGCTGCTAGCGTTCCAGGAGAAGTTTTTGGACTATGATCAGGAAGTGAAGGTAAGTCTTAGTGCACTGAATCTCTGTAGACTGTTACAGTGTCTTGTGTTAAGAAGGCTCTATGGCTACTGAATGCAGTAGAACAGATGTCTTTCCGCCTGCTTGAGATGAGGATGTAGCACGATGTGACCGGAATTGGTGCTTCTTATGGAGCAGTACAAAGTAGCTATGGCAGATAGACTTAGCTAATCTTGYTGTGGTGAGTTCCTGGGGAGATTGTTGTGGATGCAACTGGTTATCACTCAGTGCAGTGCATCTTTGCRTCTCATTTGCATCTCTACTGAAAGGGTAAAAAAAACTGTGGGTGGGGAGAGATGTCACTGAGGTCAGTGACCCCAGAAAAGACTGCCAGGAACTTGCTTTGCTACTAYGTTTAAACGTAATGGTGGAGGGAGGGAGGAGAAAAGAAAAGAAAAGCTTTCTGTGTAAGAGAGCAGTGAAAGAAGAAAATGAAGTTTGCTAACAGCATTTCCTTTGCAGGAGCTTGGGCTGACCTTGGATTGGCTGTTCTTTGCCCGTGGAGATTTTCAGCGAGCTGTAGATGGACTGAGAAGAGACATCGCAAACAGTGATAGAGAAAACAAGGTCATCCGCAGAGCCCTGAATGACAGGATCATGAAGGTGGGTCCTTACAACCAGCTTTCCTTTTTTCACAAAGGAGATGTACTGAGTTTATTAGAAGCCGTGAACAGTGTGCAGATCTGAGTGTCTCCTGCTTGCTTAATGTTAATGTCACTGGCTTCTATGCCTGCTATCAGGAGATTTTCTGGCCCTTGTGGAACTCCTGTGGGAAGGGGTTTTATGGGAATGAGAGCTCAAGGATTAGTGATGGGGCATATTAGGGAAGAAATAAACATGGGAGGTGACAAAGTAACCCTAAACTTGCACCTCTACTCCAGGTGGAATATGACTTCCTCTCCCCATATCTGTCGCCAAAAGATGTTCCCTTTCGCCACATCTTCTTCGGCAAAGGTTCCCACACCCTGCAGAGTCTGCTGGAGCACCTGCAGCTGCTGAAATCCAGCAAGAGCAGCGTGAATGTGAACAAGCTGAAAGAACAGCTGGCCCTATCGACCTGGACAATTAAAGGGGCTGCCAATGCCTTAGTAGGGGACATCTGGGATACAGACAATGAGTTTTAATCACAGCAAGCACCTGGCTAAGGTACAGAATTAGGGAAGCCCACTCCCTAACATGGCATTATATTTCTGTAGAGATTTTTTTTTTGGCAGCAGATCTCTTTTTGACCAAAGTTGAGCTTAAATTTAAAATCTTATCTTGACAAATTCACAGGAGGCAGTTTTAAAGCAGGTACTAGAATTATCATGAAATTTCCTCTGACCAGGCTTCCCTCTGACCACAGTCCAAACCGGTCATGTACAGCTGCTTGTGGGGCTTGCTTTCTGGTGTACTTGAGAACAAACAACTCGGGCAAATCTTGAACTGGTACCTTAAGTGGGGAGGTGCCACGTCTATTTAGAGTTTAAATTGTTGGCCTCCTAAACCTAGTGATAGAATAGGGAAAGAATTCCTTTTAGCATTTATAATGAGGATCTCTTCCCTGGCAGGGAGCTGCAGAAACAAACCTGTAGCTTAAGAATAAAACAACATAGTAATAGCCTGTAAGTGCTAGATTGTCAGCAAGCTCTGAAGTGCCCAGCCTCCCCACAGCTAAAGAGTGGTGGCTTAACACCGTCTTGGAGGCATGTTTCTTCTAAGGCAGGTCTCGATTCCCAGGGGAGATAAGCCAAAGACTATCAGATGCCCCCCTCTTATACCCTGAGCTGGCACCTCAGTGGGTCCTGTGGCATTGAGAAATGGCTCTAGATTGGCACTTCAGACCTTGCTGCTCTGGGGCCTTCTGTGAAATCGAGTCTCTTGCTGGCCAAACCCTGTTTGGCTGATGTCATTGTGCAGGATGGCTCTTGTTTGGCACTGAGATATTTATTTATTTGTTTATTTATCAGTGACAGTGTTCACTATAAATGGTATGTGTTTTTTTTATAGAAGATAATTATCGGAAGCAGTGCCTTCCATAATTATGACAGTTATACTGTCGTTTTTGAATAAAGCAGCATCTGCTATTACAATCAAACATGATACTGGAACTTTGCATTTAGAATATTTTAAATATACAAAAAAAATWTTTGAAAACTAGCAATTAAGCTTTCTGTGGCAAAAACACCCCTTTGGAAGAAACTTGAAGATGTAAACCTGGTAATAAGTCTCTGGGTTGCATTCCAAATTGATCCTTGAAATGCTGAAAACCTGGGTGGAAAAATCAAATAGTAGAAATTTGGCTTCTATGGGGTGTCCATGCCTGTCAGTGGGGTTAGGCATCCCTTACCCCTCCCTTCCTCCTCCTCCTCCCTGTTTCTGGGTGCCTTGTGCTCACATGGGGAACACAGCTTCCTTCCTGCCTCTGTCCTTGGCTGAGGGGCAGAAGCACTCCTGAGGGAGGTGGTAAAAGGCATCATTATGTAGCCATAGCTCCACCCRCTATGACACACAAGTAAACCTATACCTCAGACTAGGCACTGGCCCAATTTTAAATGGCAGCTTTCTGCAAACTTCCAGTACCTTATGTATCATGAAACCTAACTGACATTATCGGGGGCAGTGTCTTCCATAATGTGTAAAGAACAAGGTAGTTTTTGCCTACCACAGTGTTATATCGGAGGCAGTGACCTCCATATGTTGCACTATGGGTGTACGTAATTATCGGGGACAGTGTTTCCCATAATTGTTCTATGCTTATCATGCAATGTCATCTGCAAAGCTGGATGGTTAGTATCTAACATGCATCAACTTCCTGCAGTCCTATTTTCTTTCTCACTCTCCTGTGGTGGTGCAGATACAAACTTCAGTCTGTTGTGTGCTTTTCAGACTCCACCTGCTCTGTAGGCTGAACTGTTTCAATTAGCTGTGCTGTCTTGAATTGGCTTCCTACTTCCAATCCTGAGACTGGTGTTTGAATGTTTTATGGAGACTAGGCTAGTTAGGTTGCGCTCTGTGATTTAGTGACCCTCCTTCAAATCAGTTATGAAGGCTTGGAGAGTTAAAGGTGAATGTATGGTTTTGGGCTGACTGTCCAGAGGGCTCTGGTCACTGCTCTAGACACGTGCAAGTACTACTTAGAGGCAGAGGTTGGCTTATTTTGATACTTTTGTGGTGAAGCTGGCATGGATGCATGGCAAACTGCTTGTCTCCAGTGAGACCTAGGGCAGGTAACTCCAGTCTTGCTGCAGGGGGTGGGGAAAAATCACTGGGACCTTTCTCGTGCTGCCTCTCTGCTCCCTAATCTGAAGCTGAACACTGCTTCTCTCTTCATTTGACATCTGGTAAACTGCAGTATATATTCCCCAAAAGCAGCTCTCTGTGGCCAGCCCCTATTTTGCAAAGAAAAAAAAATTAAACTAGCTTTTAAACTAAAGGATGAGTGACCTGAGCCTTGGCAGTAGTCATCAAAAAAATGTATATTGTTTGGTGGGTGGAGAGACCTGGGCTGGGTCCCACCTAGTGGTACTGTCACAAGGAAGGGGAAAGGACAAGCCCACAGCCTGTGGCTCCAGAGGGCTCACAGACTTGAATGGGATGGATTTTCATTCTCCCTTCTGGGAGACAGATGTCCAGGTTTGTGCAACTCTTATTTCTTGCTTAACTACCTTATCCTCTCTGAAATACATGTACCACCCTCTCTGTGCTGCTGTTTCCTACTGACGCTTCTCCAGATGGCATTTAAGAGCTGCTGTCTGGGGAGTCTTTGCTTTAGYGTTTGCATGCATCTTGATGTCAGACTTAATCATGCGCTTTGTAACCTGTTTCTTAGCTAGCCAACACAACTGTGACTACTAGGATCTTGGTATGCCTTGTTTGGTACTGGGATCTGACTTGGTGTGGGGTGTTAAAGTCTATTTCTAGGTTACCTGGTCTCTGATTGAATAAAGTTTTAATGCTTGAACACTTAACTCCTTGTGGATTCTTGCGAAGCTTTGACAATGTTACAGCAGCTGGTAAGCACAAGCAGCTGAAGGAAGGCTGTTTTCCTGCCAAATCAGAGCTGTTAATTACATAGTAGCTCTTAGCAACTCTCCCTGGTACAGGGTGTTTGCCAGCAAATGCCACCTCGTTGACTTGCGATTACAAGTACAAACTTCACTGCCCTGCAAGGAGTGCTTTGAGTCCTGCCTCACCATGGGAGTCTTGAATGAAGACTTTGACAGTGATGTGGAGGAGTAATTTATGGGAGCTGCTCAGGCACCCTTCTCCCTTCACATCCATCACCTGCTGCCTCAAAGTTGCTGTGCTGGCCTCAAACCAGGCTCTTTTAAGTCAAGAGTATCACCTCTGGCAGGGGGATACCAGGGCCTGCTGAATCGGAAGGAGGGTAAGAATGTCAGACTTCCCACTGGTCCAGCTTTGCATCTCGCAGACAGTAAGAGGCCCCTCTGGTGAGGGGCACTGCTGTGCTCAGGTGAGTCCATGCCCCAGGAGGCCAGAGCTTACAGCCTGGCCTCTTCTCCGCCCAGGCAAGGAAGCAGGGGGAGAAKGGGGAGGAGGGAGGGATGAAAACCCATCTGCCCTTCCAGGAGGTAGCTGGGGCCCCTCAGCCCCAGCCATGGGCTGAAGGCAACTTCCTAACCCCTGCCCTGTCCCTGCCCTTCACTGCCAGCTTGGATCCCCTGCTAAAGGCCATAGGTAAAAGCTGGGGTAGGGACTTGAGTGTGCAGAAGGAATGAGGCCGGAGCACAAATCAGTCCAGCTGAACTTGGTTATTGCTTAAAGACAGAGCAGGAGCTACATCACCCTGCTCTGAGGCTTGTACTGCTTCACCGGTTTGGGGCTTTCATTTTAAGCATCTCTCACTGAATTTTAAGGGAGCTCAGCGGAGCTTCTCTGTGCTTTCTTCCCCCTCACTGCTTGGATGTGCCCAGCCTCACTTTACAAGTGAGGTGGAGGAAGGGCAGGGTTTGGGGTGGGAGGCAGCATGTCTGGGAGCACCGCTACCTCCTGTTGACATTCCCAAGGCCCTAGGGGTAGCTCTTGCGCCTCTGATCCCAAGGCGGGCAATTTGCTTGTTGAGAGTTAGGCACGTTGGCCACTAAAACCTGGCTCTGCTCTTTTCTGTTCAGAGAGCACCCTGGGAAAGTAGCATTGGTCTAAGCGGGGCTGGGGCTTTGCAATGCTCTGCCTCTCGAGGAGCAGGGGCAAATGCCAGCAGGGCAACAGTGCTGCATGGAGGGCGGGTGCAGCCCTCCCTCCCCACGGGTGCAGGAGCCGTAGCCTCGTAGGTGGCTTTGGTGGACCCATCCAGCAGCAAAAGCAAGAGCACCTCTCCGGAGCTTTGCTGCTCGGCCCCATSCCTCCCCCTCGCCCGCTGGGGCAGACTGAGGAGCGAGGGGCCGCAGGAGCGGGGCAGGGAGCCCGGGGGAGGGTGGGGATGGGCCGGTCCCCAGCGTGCAGCCTCCGGAGCAGGCTGTGGGGCACGGGCTGCAGGGCATTTCTGGGTGCCCCTGGCAGCCCGGGGGCTGGGTGCTGCCCCAGCCGCCAGCGCAGGGCCGAGCCCGCCTGGGGACGGGGCCCTGCGCCGCCCGGCTCTGCGCGGCAGCCGGTGCTCGGGGCGGGGGAAGGCGGCGGGCTGCGCTGCTGCAAGCTCCGGCGGAGGCTACGCGCGCCGCGGGGTCCGCGTGTCCGCCCGTCGGTGCGTCCGGCCGCCCGCCT